>NC_061122.1:180631872-180802876 GCF_002878395.1 Capsicum annuum | reverse complement strand
GTCAGTACCATGGAAAGGAATCGAGTATATGGGGGTGTATGCAATTTCATAAATATCATCATCATAAATATTTATAAGAAATATGTAGGATGTATGAAAGTCTCACATAGCCCGAAAAAAATCATCATAATCATGAGAGGATGAAATAGGTACAATAACACATGTGAGTCATCATATAATTTGTCAATCACTTTCAGTTCATCAAGAATATCAATTCTCATAATGTAAATATTATTTAAATCTTTCGAAAGAATAACTTTCTCAATTCCACTTTCAAATCATTTCATCATTCACCATAGACACAAGGAAACACTCACACACTGGGAGATCCTATAACCGACACAAACCATGTGAGCTACATGGAGTCTAATGTACAACCCACGTTGGGGAGATCCGTCCATCCTAGCTATCAGAGTATGACTATCGATATCAAATCCACACAAACTAGTGATCACTATATAAATCAGCCTCAGGCTCACTCCTACGGGGGCACGTAGTTCTAGGGAATTAAGGTCGCCTTATACCTCCCACTCGGTGCTAAATATTTCTCCTGAACTTAGCTCAGATTATTTCAAAGACAATCCACAACAAAATAATTTCAGTAATATATAAATATACATCGGGAGCCATCATGCTTCCAATCTATCAAAATCAACCACGTTGTGGGTTTCTTTCACACTCGAGTTCAAAACAACTCCATTAAGACCAAAAGGTCAAATCATTCAAAATATCTCAAATATTCAACATCAACGTGCTTATAACATACAATTTCTCAAAAAAACACAATTTCCAATGGGGATTCACGATCCAAATATCAAAATAATGATAAATATCGTTCAAGGTTCATGCTTTATATCTCCACACATGTAAATTCATCTTACAAAATCATAAATATCAAGATTTCATAATAATCATCATATGATATGAGTTCATGCTTCAAATTCATAAAAATCAAATAAAAATCATGTCTTTATAAAGAAAATTACTTTTGGACACAAGAACGAAAGATAGTTCTTGTTGAAAAACCCCACATACCTTGAATGATGAACTTTAGATCGATACTCATTTTTGAGATGTTAATCGTGCCTTTGAATGATGGTTCTTGGAGTTCTTGAACTAGGAACTTGGAATCTTGAATAAATTTGCAGAATTAATGGTGAACTTTGGAGGTTCTTGAAGTTGGATATAGGAGCTTAGGGTTTTCTGTTTGAGGTATTTTGATGAAATATAACATATAATGCTTCTAATAGGCTTTAATATAGGGTTTGGACGGATTTTGGGTGAGGGAGAATGACCAAAACGCCCCTAAAATCAAAAAAAAAAATCTCGAATCTGTCCTTTGGTCGACTGTTTTGATAGTTTGAAGTTGATCAACCATAACGTTTTACTTTGACATTCAAATTGGATGAAACTAATTTCATTAGAAATAGGACTCTCATATCTTTCTGTTGATATATAGTATCTCACCCAGATCATTCTGTACGAGGAGTTATGATCGATTGAAGTTGACCCAAAAATTTACTTTTGATAGGCTGAAGTAGATCGACCATAACTTCTTGCTCCGATAGAAAAATTGGATGAAACAAATTTCATTGGAAAGACGACTCGCAGAGATTTACGTTGATATATAGTAGATCACCCAGATCACTATGTACAAGGAGTTATGATTGTTTAAAATTGGAGAAAAAATACGCCAGGCCTCGGTACTTTTTCCTGCATATTTTACTGTTCACTACTATTCACGGTTCGATCGGAATGTTCATAACTCGTCGCTCGGGTGTCCGTTTTGGATGATCCATATATCGTTCGAAATCGTATTAGATACTCTACGCAATGGTGGGTCATAATCTAATATATTTTGCACGAAAAATTTATAATTTATTCTAGAAGATAGAACCCAACAAGTTTACGCACAAAATTTCAACGAAAAATTTCCCAGGGTATTACAACTGCGTACTCATTTCTTGTGCTACGATGTCTTATATCATAGGTTCGGACACTGAGGTTCCCGACCACACCTAAACATCCTAGCGCACCAGCACCAGCAGCAGTGGTGAGTCCTCAATTCCAAGGACCGTTTATGTTTATTTCTGTGTTTCAGTTCAGTAGTCAGTCAGAGTTAGTTGGGTCCTTGTCCCATCAACACCACAATCAGTCATTTAGATACTTTTAGACCCTTTCAGATAGTTAGTCAGTTATCAGTTGTTATTGACAGTATTTACAGTATTATTTGCATACATTTGTTTTTCAGGCATATTAATTCAGAGATATTTTTAAATGTTTAAACCTTATGGCGTATCCAGCTTTGTTTTTGATACATGTGTACCCTTTATTATCAGTTTTTTCAGTACTCATAGGTGGTACCAGCTCATGGGTTAGCTTGTGGTCACTTGTGACTGTAAGCACTGTGTGGCATCTATGGTGTACTCCCGGGGCATTACAGTCTAATTTTAAATCCTTCACATCAATGGTACCTTCATGAGCAGTCCTCAATCAATCCCTGATCTCCTTGGCATTTTCATGGGCTAATATCCTATTATATTCATCAGGTCTAATACCACACACTAGTAGTTTCCTTGCCTTGTAGTTCTTTTCAACTTTCTTTCTATCTTCATCATTGAACTCTCTTCTGCTTTTGACTACCATTCTTGTTATTTCTCCTACTTTGACTTCTTTAACTGAAACATAAGGAACATTAAGAATTATGTCCATAAGTTCACTATTTTCATCCATAATAAAGTCAAACATCCTGGTTTTCCACCACCCATAATATTACCCATTAAATTTAGGTGGCCTAGTGGTAAATTTCCTTTCTTCCAGATTAGGTGGAGCAGCCATGCTATCTAGAACACTTTAGGTGTGAACCTTTTAGAGTGAATATTCTCTGATACTAATTATTGAAACCTTGAGGGTTGAACCACATAATGAGGGACCAGGTCCCTCAAAATCAGTCACAGGCAATAAAATAGTAAACCAACTAGGAACACAACACAGTGCAGAAAATGTAAATAACACAAGATTTAATGTGGAAACCTCCTTGCTGAAGGGAGTAAAACCCACGACTTTCCATTACAATCACCTCAAAAGTTCACTATAATCAGGCTCTTGATTGCAGAACTCAAACTTGAACCTAACTCTAGGCTCCTTCTGCTTGTAGTAACTCTACTACAATCTTAACTTCATACCGCTACCAAGACTCCTCAACGCTGGTTAACTCTAACCAGTTTTAAGATTAGGCAACTTTACCTAAGGCAATCTCAAAACAAAAAAAATCAGTACTCTTATAGATTGAGTAATTCAATTACAGACTCAATTTAGACTCAGGTACATTTGCAATTTTAGCACACAAGAAATAAGAAATTAAGCAATGTTGAAATTGAGTTTTTGCCTTTCATTCCCTCTTCAGCTTTTTGTGTTTGAAAAAACTCAATTTGTTGAGAAGCATCCTTTTTATTTTATAGTTGAGTTATGAGAAGGGTTGAAATTCCATTGGAACTGGTGTACTAAATAGTACAATCAGCACCTACGCAGTTTGTTACACAAAGGGACAAAACTGTAAATACTTGTGTAAGTTGTACGGTTGCCTTGAACATCCAGGGACCTTGTCCCTTGTAGTCATCTGCTCATCATCAAAACAACATACAACATTTGGATTGTTCTATGTAGGGGTTACAATTGTAAAAGTGTCACAAATAGTGAGGGAATAGAAAACTCTCCCTTGGGTACAACCTCTTCCAGCTCCACAACCTAACCTCTCACTGCCTAGAACAATGTAGAGCTTTGCAAAAATCTCATTGAAGAGAAGAGTACGAGGCATTCCCGGGACCACATGTTCCTATGGATGTGGAAGACCATCAAGGTCATGCTCAAATGTCTTTTCTCTAATAAGGAGCTTCCTCAGATAGAGATAGAGGATGTGTATGAGTTTTACTTCCCAAGTGACATAGAAAGAGAAGGCCCGACCTCACAATACATGATGATGACGGGGTATCCAACCAAATTTGTGGTGTATGTCGGCTTATAACCCACTTTTATTTTATCGATACTGAATTTGGGTTGCCACCATTCATGTAACAAACAATCTTACTTTCATTTTTATCTATTTTATTCATACATGGATGTTATTTTTTAATAAATAATAGTGAATGCATGCTTCTGACTTTATTATATGTGATTCCCATTGATCACGTGGTAGCTCGTAGCTTAAAATAATGTATTATATAGGTTGGGAATGAGATGAAAAATAGGGGAAAATAGGTCAAATAATCTGTCCCAGCCCATCCCGCTACACTGGCCTGCCATAAAGAGCTCGTTGTAGCGGGACAATGCCATCTATAGAGGCCCTACAGCAGTAGCCAAGACATTTCAGTTTTCTACAATTCCCTCCACTCCTTTTCCCATAAGCGACAATAAAAGTCAAAATCACACCACAATTTAAATTAAAATCCCAAGATCGAACCCAACAATTAAAAAAATTGTTATGAACCACAACAAGAATTTCTCCTTCAACAATTCCCACTATCGTGCAACAATTGTCATTTTTATAGTCTAACTCACACACCAACCACTCGAAGAAAGAATTTCCACAATCATGTACCATTTTCCTTACCACTTTATCAATAATAGAACCATGCTTAGCATTTAGCATCCATATTCCCACTTAAACCACGTAACAACCAATTGTTTAACCAACAATATATAAATAATTTATAATCACCTTACAAATCACAAAAGTATAGTCATTCAAGCAGACACAATCCATATAAGCATCAACTTAAAAGATTTCATTCACTAATTAAGACATAGAATTATTCCTCTATCACATTCTCTACTCATGCCATCGGCAACCACTAATTGATTATCTAAACTTCATACACAATTCTTAAGGCCAGATAGTAATTAGAACCTTCTCAATTCTAATTCTGTTTCTTGTATTATTTCAAATGGAGTCAAGTGACATCCATTTGTCTCATTGAGATACCAGTTGGACTCAACCTATACAAACAATAACAAAGCCCGCCCGAGAGGAAAGAAAGAAGTAAAATAATTTCCTAGAATACCTCATAGATTCTCAATGATTAGATGTTGGCGTCAACATACCAATCTATAGGACTTTATTCAGCATTTACTCTTATATTGAGGTCGATAACCTATGCTATGATACCAAATGTCATGACCCAACTAACCGGATTATGAAGGCACCTACTCTAAACCACCGAGATAGGAGAACCCTTACCATCTAATTAGAAGACATGCAAAAGTTATAAAAGGAAATACACATCTTCTAATTAATACAAAATGGGTTATAATTAGTAAAAAAAAACACTCTACCCCAAAGATCTAGTCCAAACCAGTACAAGAGCTACTACAAGGGAATTTAAAAAATACATATGACCAGGCTTTCATAATAAGGGACAAACAATGAAAGCTACTAGCGATACCACATTAGGTATGAAACATCTATTAATCCTGCAACTAGACTATACCTCAAAAAGGCTATTATAGCAAAGTAAAATTAGTAAAAACAACACGTACTAGTAAGCACCATTTGTCGACCCAAATTAAATCACATAAACACCACATAAATATCCAAAAAAAATATGTTCCTTAAGAGTTTTATTATGGTCTAAATTTATGATACATATAACCTATTGTGGCTCTATATTCATCCATATTCTCTCTTTTTCCACCTTAAGTTTTGTCGAAGATGTTATGTACACCCCTTCCACCTTATGGACTTAAAAATATCCTTGCTGAGAAATATGGCTTTGACACCACACTTAGTTGTCATGGTCTAAATCCATGATGCATATTATCCATTTTTAAATGAATTTTCATCAAAGATTTATATCTTGTCCTACATCATTATCGTGCTTAAACATGTGTGTACATGTGAATTTGTGCTCGATCTTATATGAAACTTCATTTTTCTCTCCCTTTCTGTCATGAGATTTGCGTAAGGTATCATTTGCATTCCTTTTTCAAAAGCTTTCCAACCTACAAGTCTATGAATACTTCTTGTTGGACCATCCTCCGTCACGTAATATTAGGCATTGATATACACTTTATAGTTAGAAATTTGTAGTTCACCTATATATTGAAAGTTGATACATAGGCTTATGTTTTCGGCTAGTTACTTTTAACGTCATTGGGCTAATCACTAATGGATTTCATGGTCTTTTTTTGTTTGGACCATTCTCATAAGTTTTCATTACAAAGTAGAGATAATGGGACAGGCCCAAAATGCCTCTCAATTTGGGAATTCGCCTACTTCCTTATGGGGAATATAGACAAAATATCTATTGGGTTAAATTTCTAAACCAAAAATAACGTAATTTATATATATATATTACATGAAATGACCATTCGGCCTTCGTTATTTCAAGTGATGCGCCCTTTCGCTACTGAAATTAATGACTTCTTGTTCTTCTTCTTCTTCATGTTCAACCATTAAAGCTTCTTCAAAAGCTTGATCTTAAAATTAGATATGCCGCAAATGTAAATCGCTTCGAGTAAATTATGTATTAGAAAACTCTAAACATTGAGAGGATCTCATATCTAAAATTTGAAGTTGTTTAGGAGAGATTTTGGGTTTGGTTGGAATTGCAAGACTACAACATTTGTTTTTCAACATTGGGAACATACCATAAATCATAAACAATCAATTTAACGTGCATACCATTAATTAATATATTTATTTTTATTATTTAATTTATTTTCTTTTAAACTTTGCTTTCTTAGATGAGAGAAACTACTATTACTATAACAACAACATACTTATCAGTGTATTTCCACAAAGTGCAATCTGAAAAAAGGTAAGATAGAGAGGCTATTTCCAACAAAACCGACTAAAAAATGTAATCCAAATACGAGAGATAATAAAAAAAAAAAAAAACAACAACAGATTGCAGTAAAACTGTACTGTAACAAAATAAAACTACAATCGATCTACTTCCATAAGTGAAACTATAAAGAAACTACTTTAACAAAAGTGGAATTTTCCTATATCTCAACAAAAAATTACACCCACAAATGAAATCCTCCACTTAATGCCTCTTGGTTTGTTGTTGGGTCATCCTATGTGTATTTACTGTGAGATAAGACAAATGACTTGTCTTGTTGATGTTGTTCATCAAGTATTAAGTGTTATTATAGATGACGGCTAAAAGTATTTGTTTCATGTATAAAAATGCAATGCACCCATCTTTATTAATCATGATTTTTGTGATTACTTGGAGTTGTTGTTATAACATACATTGATTGGGACAAGTTATGTTGAAAAAGATTAATCAACAAAGGATCAATACTAATATCAACAACAATAGGTTTGGTGTAATCTCATAAATATCTTTATATGGTAGATAGATCGTACAAGCAGATACTTAAATTTACATTTACAAGAAAATCTCACACGAATAGACATGTAAAACGAATGTGTATAGTGGCAAAAGATGCTCAAAAGTTGAAAAAAGTCATACAAGCAGATACTTAACTTACATATATATTATAGTTTCACGTGAATTGACACCTAAAATGCATGTGTATTGTCACAACCTGAACCGAGGCCCTGGCCATGACGAACATTCTGAACTATGAAGGCCCAAAACACCCCTATTTGTCTGTCATGCACATAACTCATATGATAAAAGAAATGCGGAAGATAAACAATATTACAGAAACATGATCAAGAATCATATGAAATCAATAACGGGGAATAATATCCCATAATCTCAGCACAACATCTCTATAACGTCTGTGAAATCTCTACTACATGACTGAAATAAATATCTATCTAAAAACTGGTACAAGGCCCCTAGTAGATACAAAACTAATAAATGATAAATAAAGCTACCAGATATCAGGCCTTTCAAAATATAAAAGGCTCACCAAGTGACTCTGCAAATCTGTCTGAGGAATCTATTAATTTTCTGGACCCCTAGACTGTGCCTCCAAACCTGGGAGGGAAGGGGGTCAATACAAAAGTACTGGTACGCAGAGATATCAAAACAAAATATAAGATTTTTACAAAATATAGTTGAGAGTCATTATAAAGCAGTTTTATATCAAATCACTTGAAAACACATGGGCGTAATGTAATTGTTTTCAACAACAATGTAATACAGTTGAGCTAGGTGGAATACCCTACATATCACATTTATACCAACTATCAAACCTCGGTTGCCGCCGAGATTAGAGTATAAGTGAGGAAAAGACACACAAGATCAGACAAAAGGGTGTCTCGACCCAATGGTAGTGCACAACATCACAAAGCAGGGCTCCTAACCATAGTCCCAACTTGGGAATGACATAAAGTCAGGTACGCAAGATCACAAAGCAGGGTACCAAATTCCCATATCGGCAAACACAATTTCCAGTAATGAGCCCTTACACTCATACGCCTTCTTCGGGCATCCACCTATATCATGTAAAATCAATGCAATCAAATTTTATCTGATTCAATCATATATCATATTCTGTTGGGTATCGTCATACCAGACTTGCAAGCTATCAATATCACATCATTCTTCTCATTCAACCATTGTATTCAACATGTTTCAACACAAATAGCCCTCTCGTTTTCAAGTCAAAATCATATCAATTCTCAAATATTTTATGTCATGCTTTTCAAGATGTTTTTAATCAATTTACATCATATGAACATTTAAAACAAATTCACATCAAGAGAGGGATTCCATATAATTCATGCTCTTAAATTAACATCTTTTCGAAACACATGCATATACGTGTATCTTATATCAAATCACTTTGGGAATAGGTCTAAAGACCAAATCTATATCATAAAATATTTAAAACATAATCATATTCGTAATTTCAAAACCCCCATTTTGAAAACATGAATTTTAAAGGCCCATGAGATTTTAGGATAACCCCGCATACCTCTATATGCGAAGATGATAGGTGTTTCTTGAAGCCTACGTTCTGGGGATTCCAAATATGCAATTAGTTTTAAAAACCCACGGTTGAATCTTGAGTTGCTTGGGTTTTTATTTTAAAATCCTAAGGAGTGTTCTTGAGCAATTTTGATGAATGAAGGTGTATTTTGGGGTATTTGGGGACTGAATTTCGTGTTTATGGCTAAATAAAGGTGGGAAAAGGACCATTTTGCCCCAAAAACGGAGTGTTTAAGTCACTTGAGTAGTAATGTATGCGGTGCACACCTTATCGCATAATATAGGTTTTGCGGCGCACTCTTTATCACACACATTAGGTTGTGCGTCGTACACCTTATGGCATAAGTTAGGGTGTGCGTCGCACACCTTATGCTACACGACACACTCCACTTTGTAAAGCTATAACTTCTTCCTCGGGTGTCAGATTTTTGCGAAATTAGTATCGTTGGAAAGATAATTTGAAGGCCTTTCATTTGATATATAGTAGGAACCCTAATTCAATATATACAAATAGTAATGACCAATTGAAATTGACCCAAGTTTTAACGCTTACTAGAACTCAATCGATGGAAAAGCTTTCAACTCGTCCTTGAGTTAGGGGACCCCTATGATCTCAATTCATGCTCAACTAGATTTATACACCACATAGTTGATTAAAACACTATATTCACAATAGATTTATGGTTTTTGAAATATGTACAAGTAGAAATAACAATTTACGTTCAAGTCTGAAAGTATGGGGTGTTACATGTATACTTGGAGAAAGATGCTCTGAAGTCAAAACGTCGTACAAGCAGATACTTGACCTACATCTATATGATAGTTTCACACAAATTGACACGTAAAATGCATGTGTATACTTGGTGGAATATTCTCAAAAGTCATAATAAGTCGTATGAACAGATACTTAAACTTACAACTGCATGATAATCTCATGCGAATTGGCACGTAAAACGCATATGTATACTTCATGAAAGATGCTCAAAAGTCAGAACAAATTGTATAAGAAGATACTTAAAATTACATCTATGTGATAATCTTATGCGAATTGGCACGTAAAACACATGTGTTTACTTCGTAAAAGATGCTCAAAAGTCAGAACAAGTCGTACAAGCAGATACTTAAAGTTACATCTATATGATAATTTCACGTGAATTGGCATGGAACTACCCTCCAGTAGTTTTGGCACCTCTAGTTATGCATTTAACACTAACTTAGTTATTAACTCCAACTCACATAACTGCAAAGATTCCAACCCTTAGTGACCAATCAGTTCAGAATTTCAATTAATCATGATTTAGACTATTCACTATTTAAGGGAAACATCCATATAATATAAACACCTGACCAATAATTTACAAATAAGTACTACCAAGTACATCTTCACAACTATCTTTACACTAATATACATGCATACATCATTTAGTTGTCCTCAAATACCACCAAAGAATATGATCAAGTATAAGTCAATACAAACAATAAACCAAGTCTAGACCTTGACTATTAATCATTAACAAAGTCACCAACCATGACTCGACAGCAATGACTTACACCTTGTCTCAAATATACATATGAGTAGGCAATAAAAAAATATATGTCATTGTTTTATATTGTCAATGACCTGAGACTACCCGTTAGTCATAACATGGTGCGTAAGGCCACATGTGACCCCAAGCTAACCCATGAACTAGCACAAGCTATAAGTACTATAACAAACACAATAAAGTATTTTGTTAAAGTTATTTAAGTGAATATATGAATAATCAAATCCATAACAGGGTCTGAAACACATCACTGAAAACTTAACTAACTGTCTGTTGAGTTGTTGGGACAGGTCCTCAACTAACTTAGACTATTGAGATAACATAAACAAAAATACTAGAAAGCATGATAAATAATATAACTAGTCCTCGATTGATGAGGACTCACCAATGTTGTAGTTGATTGATACAGGAATGGACTACGTGCGATCTGGAAACTAAGTATCCGAACCTATATTGTGAAATCAATATAGCGCAAAAGAGAGTATGTGGTCAGTACTTTGAATGTACTAGTATGCATGATAAAGACTACCTGATATGTATATATATGTAATGATACTGAACATGAATGCATAAATATGTACATCAAATGCAAGACCAAGTAACGCATGTGCTGAAATAATCTATATAACTAATTAACTGAATAACTGATAGACTGAATACTTGTTCATGCAAACTTAAACTGGTATAATATAAATACTAAATTGAGACTGTGGGAGCTAACTATAACCGGCATGCCCCAATCTGAGTTAATCGAGGTCCAACTTATAACCCTAGTTGTAAGGGTGCTGGTATATTTCCAAGGGTACCAACACTGGCTAGCATGGATCCACCAATTTGATATCCCAAAGGATGAGTGCGACATGCCTCTACTGACTAGGAACCCCTCAAAATCTATGGTGGCACCGCACATCTGGAACTTAGGGACTGTTAATAACGACTTATGCCTAATTAATAGGGGAACCATTATCTATGTGTTCACTTGGTGCTAAGTACTACTTGTTCACTTGGTGCTAAGTACTACTCCCAACTGAATAAGACTAGTATTATTATTCATTAAACATGGTCTGGTACTAACAAATGCTCATTATGGAAATGTTATGAATTTGATGATACAAGCATGGTATGGAAAAATCTTGAATAACACCCTATATTTCAATAACTAATCATAGCGTAGTCATTTGCATTATCAAACATACGAAAACATAAATATTATAAGGGAATATATTTTTATTATTTAGAATCAAAACAATTGAGAGGAGATTCATAAATTGCATGGTTAAATTGAAAACCCATAAAAGAGAAACAAGTTTCAAACTTGAAAGTTTAGAGAGTTTATAGGGGCTCAATGTGTGGAACTAACCCATTGATGAATATCCCACATACCTAAAGCAGAAGCTTTGGTGAATTCCTTGGAGTTGATCTTGTTCTTGAGAAACCCTAGTTAGCTCTTGAGGAAGAAGATAATTGCTTTTCTTTTGTGTAGGAGAAATGATTTTGATGTTTAGAGGGATTAGGGTAGGTTTTACCCTTGATAACTGATGTTTTAGAAGCTCGAACGATGTAGGTTTGGGTTATGAAGGGGTGGAAATTACAAAAAAAAATCTGTATAAAAATATGTTGAGATTCTGGGTCTCTACTCGTTATGACTCATCCTATGACCGGCTATGAGTCATAATCTGAGCTCGTAGGTTAGGACTCAGTGGCGGGGACCTTCACTATCCTGACTACAACTCACCACTCTACTACTCATCGGGACTTACTATGATTTGTTAGGTCCTGGGTCACTCACTGGTCAGGCTACGAGTCACATGCTGGACTCGTAACCACTGGAGTGGATCTTGAGTAGCATACTATTGTGACTATGAGTCCCTTAATACGACTCATATCCATTGATTATAGGTCGTAGTCATTGGACTACAGCTGAGGGATTCACTGGGGTGACTACAACTCACTTGTAATGACTCGTTACCTTGAGTCGTAGCCATGGCAGTGTGTCAGGCCCTTAAGGGAAATCTTTTATAACTTCTTGCCATGACCTCAGATCAATACGAGGTTTAAGGCGTTGGAAATCTATTTTAGTGGCCTATCCCATAAAGATTCTAAAGCTTGAAAATGTGGGATATTACATATATCCTTAGCCTGGATCACTCAAGGATCCAATATAATCTACAACCACAATAATGGAACAATAATAATCACAAAACCCAATCCACTTAAGGAACCATCATACTTAACAATACTTTCTACATACATGTTAATGGTCTTATAGTTATCCACTATCCATGACCTGCAAGGGACAAGCTTTATCAATGTACCAAAAATCTCATACATCTAGTGTCTACCAATCTTATATCAACCAATCCCATTAAGATGTCCAAATACTGGTACATCTCACATAATAAATGTATATCCTGTAAAAATATCCAAATACAGGTACATCTCATAACAATCAACAAATATCACAACAATCACAATCATAATGAAAATAAACAACCACGCTTATACAATCAGTAAGCTTCTAATATAACCTTATTTTATTTGGTTAACACTTAGGATATCATTCAATGATTTACTTTCTTTGAACATGTATTGTGACAAGTATACAAAGAGATAGTTAACATTCATAGATAAATCAAGTTGGGTTTCAACTATATTAAACCATCACCTACAATCTGTATATCAATTGCAGGTTTAGCTTAGACTTGCAATGTCTTGGGTACACACCCTAATACATTCAACCTTCCATCTTAATACTAATACTTCCTCGACGAATGCCATTCTCTGGTTACCATCATAGATTCTTTAGAATCCACCAACACCAATCACATCTAACTCAGCTTTTATTAAATTCTAACAAAATTTTCATGTATAATACCATTACAATCATTCATAATTAGTTATCCTCAACAACAACAGACACTATTTCATATCACAAACTCAATGTCACACATAAAACTAATTTGCATTCTAACAATTAGAAATTTCTATTTTTATCTATCCTAAAATTGTGCTCGCTGGCTTAAGAATGGGATCTCCCATCAGTCTATGTCATGCATATATTTTCTAATCCAGCTCTATACTACTCAATTGAATATAGCCTATCTGGATGCTAAGCAGCTGCTATGAAGGCATGGATGGGAACTTTTGATTCTGTGCTCGTGATTTTTTATATGAAATCCATGAGAAAATCAAGGATTTTACCCTGTTCAAGAATATTTCTCCCTCTCTATTGCTCCAAGGCCATGATTCAACCCTATTGAGTTTTTAGAAATAAAACTAACCCTATTTATAACTAAAGAGGAGAAGGAAAAATAACAAAGACGAGGGATTTTTTTCTATCCTCGGTGTCCCGCTATAGCAATCGATAAGCTACAACCACAATGCCGCTATTAGTGGGATACCATTAGCCGGACATAAAATCTTATTTCAAAATTTTTAACTAAGTCAATCCATACTAGTTCGAGACCATACTTTTCAAGAATCCCCATACCCGTGCCTTTGGATGAAGTGGCTTTAGAAATAATGAAATAAGGCATTATAGGGTGGCATACTACAAATAATACAATAATAGTCCAAGAAGTGATGTCACGCTTTTAAAAATAAATGGGAAAATAGTGAACTTGCTTTATAATATTAATCTAGAAAAGGCATTCAATAAACTCAAATGGTTCTTCCTAAGAGCACCTTAATTTACTTTCAATTTCCTCAAAATATCATTAACCAAATTATGTCTTGTATCACCACAATTAGCATCACAATTCTTGTAAATAAAGAGTGTACAGATTACTCTGAACCATCTTTCTGAATAAAACAAAGTGATCCAATGCCATTTTATATATTCATACTATGTATAAATAAAAAGGTTATTAAGAAGAATAGAAGTAGAAGTAATCCATAAAACTCATTAGTCGGTTAAAATTCAAAAAAAAGATTTCGCTTTATTACATATTTTTGTCGTGATGATGTCATATAATGTCTAGGGAAAATATTACAAACTGTGACAATATCAAAGTACTCCTAGAAAATTTTTCCTTGAAAATTGGGCAAACTATTAATTTGACCAAGTCTAAGCTATTGTTCTCAAGGAATTGTACTAAGGAACTCAAATCAACCTTATCATATATTCTTGCTATCAAAGTCAATTGCTCCTTTAGGGAGTATTTGGGATTTCCAATCTTCACTAAAAACCACTAATGAAATATTAACAATTCATCATTTGATAACTTACAACAGAAACTAGTAGGCTGGAAAGCCAAATTCTTAAACATTGCAGGTAGAACAACACTAACTAAAGCATGATTAAATAATATACCCATCCATATACTGTAATTACCCTACCAAGTAAAGTTTCAAAGAAAATTGACCAAATCTAAAAGAATGTTAAAATTAATCTAAAAGAGGAACAATATGAAAGAAGAAGTAGACATAAGGAGACAAGACAAAAGATTAGAACTTTTCATTCTTCCAAGTATCAAATATACAAGTATTTCAAGTGTATACAATATGAATCCTTATGCCTCTATTTAGAGTGTCATATAGAGGCATGTAAAAGGTTGTCATAAACATGACATTAACCATTAACATAATGGAGGAGGTTATGGATGTGAAAGGTTACAAGAATAATGGTCATCAATGGTAGAGGTTATCTTCATAATAGATAGAAGTAATAAAGATAAGTAGTGGAGTAATTTCTAGAGTAATGGATATCCACACTTATTGGTTTTATCACACTCCCCCTTGGATGTCTATAGAGATGTGTCTTATTAAAACCTTACTACGAAAAAACTCTGTGGAAAAAAATTTCTAGTAAAGGAAAAAGAGTATACATATCTTATAATACGCATTTGTTTGTTGTCTCGTTAAAAACCTTGCCAGGAAAATCCATTGGGACAAAACCTAAAACAAGAAAAAAAGAGTGCAGCGCGTATTTTACTCCCCCTGATGCAAATATCATTTCACTTCTCAAAGACGACGCCTCCAATATTATATGTCTGATTTCAAATGTTCATATTGATTGTGCCGTTGTGATCAAATCACATTCATGAAAATGTTGCATTCTTGAAATCGTCCTGATGTGTTATTTTCTTATTTCTTGGATACGTTAAGCCCATAAACACAGACAAATAAATTCTTAAAATCACTCTATATGTGACCTCATCGTCGCAAGTCATTTGTATATTGCACTTGTTCATAGCAACAACCAATTAGCTGTGGAAACTCATTTGCATGATAGATCAAATATTCTTCCTGCATTTGTATAACCAACCATCCTTTGATAATATTTGTTAAAAATAATAAATTCATATCAATAATATTTTATTTCACTCATATTCATATAAAAAGTAAAATTATATCTTTTCTACACATTAATAAAAACTATTATCTCATGTATAGAGTAGCAAGATACATAAATACAATAGTTGTACTAATACATGATATTTTCTAATCATTTTCATGAGATAAAAATTGATCTTTTTTTATGGTAAGCGATCTCTTAACCATTGGGATATTCAATGGATTGAATCTTTTTTAAATCCTTTAAGGATTTTTTATAACATTTGTCGTCTAGCTAAACATGACAGTCAATCATTATACGCATTAAAGATTTTCATACATTGCCAGATTTAAAAACAAAAAACTTATTGCATCCATCATAGGAGAGCACATCTCCAAATAATAATGACAGGACTTTGCGAATAACCTTTATGCCTCAAGGCACATGTCGTATTTTATATCTTACGATTTTACTTTTCACACAATCACTAATTTGTATCCCACTGGCATTAAACCTTAGTTTATGGACTAATTCCAAAATATCACTTTTCAAGTGAAAAATAATATATTTGAATTTAAATTCAAGATCCCCGATACCATTGTTATTTAATATCGATTGCATCACGACATAACATATCAAGATCGATCTCTTTTTTTTTCATCATTTTCAGGTATCTAAACCTTTGCCAAGGTTTTATGAAGAGTTATGTCGTAGTGCTTTTTAAAGCACTTGCCTCATTATCATTGATCATATTTATCATTTGCTCTTCCCCTTTTTCAAGGAGTTTTATGTTTGGAACCGATTTGTCTTGTCACACTCCAGGCGTTTCATAGACTCTGTCCTTCAAGGACTTCTCATTGGAGTATTTATAGCTGAATTATAGCATAGGATCTGTCTGGCAATGAACTTGCAACATTTTGCAAATCACGAATTATCAATTGAACTTCAAGTTCATTATTTTTTTACGAGGATCTCGATAATTCATTTCATACATTTCAGCTATTAATTATATATCCTCCTAATATTAGAAAATCTAACATTCACCCCAATCTTATTTGGGGATCCATCTTTACGCGTGGTGGATATTGCACATTCAAATTATTTAGATGAATTCATTTGGTTTCTGACCCCGAACCAATAAATATGGGAACTTTGTTGGCTTGATGCATATAAATGTTGTTACATTTAAATAAAATCATCTCATATCAAACTTTCTTTATGGGAGATTTGCTCTCACAATCAATGGTTCGGTTATAATTGAAGGCACGCAATTTTCTGGTGAACTAATCGACATTATCCACTTTTATAGTTTAGAACCATTCTCTCAATTTAACAATTTGAGCAAACAACCTTGCTAAAATCAAATTGTAAGTTGATAGCAGCGGATCTAACCAACCATAGATGTATCTCATTTCATAATAAACGGTCCACATGCCAGGTGAATGGGCTCATATTCACCTTGTTGTACGTTCCAAAAAATCTAGGGGATATAACTATACCTTTAGTTGGTATAATATTTTATCGTGAGAACAAGCAACATAAGAGATTCTTGAAGAATCATTTATTTCTTCAATGTAAAACCTCATGAATTCTCAATTATTTTTGCATCACATTTGAATAGGGATGGTCAACCGGTCATGCCAACTTATATATTTCTTGTAAACTTTTAGTTTACTGCAGCATGTGATTCCGTCACCATGTCCATATATTTGTATTAATAAACAAGGAGAAAATAGATGACCTTTCATATAAATATTTGTAATCTGTTTCAATTGTACTAATATGAAGATACAAAATTTTTTCATAATTTACAGTCTCAATATGATTAAAAAAAAGTCAATTCCCTTGAAACTTAAAAAGTTTCTTTTGGAGACTTACTACAACTTCAATAACCTAAATAATTTCATTCCTCCGAGTTATAACACATTAGCTTTTCAAAGCTATCAAATACTTGTGTACTACCTCATATTTCAAAACACCATTTGTATGGTGGTCATCTCCTTTTAGGGAGAATATTATAGACAAAATTATTTTATGCAAGACCTCTTTCTTACTTTAATTTTGTCTTTAATAATTTATTTTTATAATATTTGGCAAAAAAAATTTTGACGTACCATATTTGCGCAATCAATGAGAAATTCATTCAGCCACACCATGATATTCATTTTGGTTATAGTCAAAGCTTTTACAGGCAAGAATGACTTCTTGCTTTTAGCTTTTGGTAGATCATGATAAAATATATTATAGCATCAATAACCTTTTTATACAAATTAAAATTCTTTATTTTCCTCAAACCTCCCGTAGAGGTGAGTTTTGATATTTATTCAACCATATATATGCATGTCTTTGTTTGTGAATTTTATCACATTTTGACACATTCACTTTCATGAATGATCGGGCATCCACAATGTTTATTACAAGTCACATTCTCTTCAAGAAATGAACTAATTCATTGTATACGTTCTATTATAAGCCCATTGTTATCCATTATTTATTTGTCATATTTATATGATCCACCTCAATATTATTTTAGAAAGAGAGAAGTATACATTACCCCCCTAAACTTGTCATGTTTTATTCATGGTACACCTGAACTTTGAATTGGCCTAAGTACCTCCCCAAACTTGTTGTTTTAGTAAATTGTGTGGCCCTTTTTAGCTGATTGCCCACAAAGTGTAATACACGCGCGAACACGTGGAAAAAAGTGTTGATGTGGTTGTCCACGTGGATAAATACCATCCACCTCCCTTATATTTATCCTATATTAAAAAATAACTCACTTCTACCTTTAATTATCCGATTTCTCTCTACAAAAATTATATTTTTCAGTTTTCCTCTACTCCAAAATAGTGAAAGGTTGAATTTTCGTCGATCAAATAAGCTATTATCTAAAAATTTATATTTTTTGTGTGTGTTAAAAATATGAAATTATTTTTTCCCAATTAGTGTTTCATAGTAGTTTCTGATTAGTGTTTCGATTAGAATTTTGAGGAGACTCGCATACATAAACACATTTCTTATTATAATTAATGGAGTAAAAAATCGTAATTTAAGTTAGAGGTTACAAAAATCGAATCGATAAAAATGTTATTGATTTATCGTTATTGGGTTAATGATTTTGTGAAAAAAAAACTATTGGATCATTGTTTCGATTTTGTTTTTTTATAGTGGGTTATTGGGTAAACCGATAACCCAATAAGTTTATGCTAAATTATTATTTTATACTCCATATATATATATATATATATGTGTGTGTGTGTGTGTGTGTGTGTGTGTGTGTGTGTATTACACCCAATAAGTAGGATTTTGGTTGCGACTAAGATTCGGTTTTTTTCATGTTAGTTACTACTTTTTCTATTTTATGAGTATTTTCCTATCGGTTAAATCGAAAATCAAATCGTTAGGGACTAAAAATCGATAACCAATATAACTACATTTATTGTTAAGTATGTGTCTTAATTTCTTTAGTATTTATTTTGTTATTATTTTTTAAAATATCTTCTTCGATATTTAGTATATTTTTTAATTAAAATAACTCATATATATATATATAAATTAAGATTACAAAATTGAAGGAATTTCATAAAAATAGAAACTGGAGCTTTACATTGAATTAATAAACGAATGAATTTGTTTTTAGATTAATAAACAAATTTTTTTGACAAAATTAATAAACAGATCAAATTTTTATTTCATAAACTAATTACTAAACTGGAGTTTTACAAAATTAATAAACAGATGAATTTTTTTTGTAGATTGAAAGTAATGGAGGAAGAGGGATAATTGAATTTATTGAAAAAACTAAAACAAAATGATTTTTTTTTGTTTTTTAATCATTAAAAAAGTTGATTTGGTCAAAAAATCACTCCATCACGCGCGTGATGGAGTGTGATTACAAAAATTTTGCCACATCGCCAAAAAAAGGGCCATGCGACGTACTAAAAGAATAAGTTCGGGGGGAGGGGGGAGAGGGTACTTAGGACTAGTCAAAGTTCAGATGTATCATGAGTAAAACGTGACAAGTTCAGGGGGTAATAGATACTTCTCTCTTTTAGAAAATCAAGTGTCGCACCACTTTATATTCCTTTATTTTGATGGAGATTTTTTAAGATTTATTTAGGTCACACTACTATCGAGTGCCCAATACATTGCCTATCAAATTAATGATAAAAATAACAACCTTTATTTTTTGAAGGACTATTTTGAGAACTCGTAATGTTCTTTCTTTTACTATTACCACAATGATGACTGTTAATTTTTTTTCTTCACACCCACATATATTAAATCACTTGTCTTCTTTCAAACTTATTACACAATGCTATCGCATTCACATCAAAAAATGGAGCATATCAATGTGGTGGATTTTATGACTTTTTATCAAAAACATATTATTTGCCTTAGTCATTGTCATTATAAATATATTGCATTGGGACTTGAATCCAACATCTTACCAAAATAAAGACGTTTAAGGCATAATTGGATGAGACTTGAACCTAATATATGGTGCATCAGGACTCAAATTTGATGTCTTATCCATTTATCACGATAGCACTTGAATCCACCGTCTCACCCTCAATCAATTGCATAATAAGTCAAGTTAAGTGCAACATGACTCATCCTTGAGACTTTGAATAGTACCACACTCTATAATTATTAATATAAAATATAATTTATAATACTAAACATTTAGAAGATAGTTATACGTAACACATATGCTTCAGAAATAAAAAGTCATAGTCATTCTATTTTGCAACAAAAACAGTGTTGCCTAATTTGAAAAAACACTCTACTTGTATATTCAAACAATTAATATATGCACATATTTAGGTAATTCATAAAATGAGAAGTACACTCACTACAACCATATAACCTTAAAAGAAAAACATTAATTTGTTGTCACAATTCCACTTGTCCTTATTACATTATATTCTCTATGGTGTTTAGAGATGGTCAACTTCTATTTCAAAATTAAATTAAAAAAAAAATAAATAGCACTAGAACCAGTAGCATCAATTTTACATGTGCTAAAATTGTAAAGCATGGTTAAAAAATGTAGCACTAAAACTAATCACTTAAAAAAAAAAATAGGCACTTATCACATGTTGTATTTAAAAATCAAATTTTTATAAATCAACTAACAATAAAGAAGAGAAACTCACCACCTCCACAATCTAGTTGCTGAGTTAATCTTACCTTTAATTTGTGAGTTTCGTGCTAATAACGTGTTAAAATTAATCTAAAAGCATAACAATTTGAAAGAAGTAGACATAAGAAGACAAGACGAAAGATTAGAACTTTTCATTCTTCCAAGTATCAAATATACAAGTCTTTCAAGTGTATACAATATGAATCCTTATGCCTCTATTTATAGTGTCATATAGAGGCATGCAAAAGGTTGTCATAAACATGACATTAACCATTAACTGGAGGAGGTTATGGATATGAAAGGTTACAAGAATAATGGTCATCAATGGTGGAGGTTATCTTCATAATAGAGGAAAGTAATGGAGATAAATAGTGAAGTAATTTCTAGAGTAGTGGACATCCACACTTACTGGTTTTATAACAAGGAAATTTATATTGGGAACAACTAGATTAAAGAGGAACCTCAACATGGTTAACTGGGAAATAGTAACGACTAATAGAAAGGATGGGGCTTGGCTGCAACAAGCAGAAACCAAAAACATATCCCTCCTAAATAATTTAGCTTGGAGAGCGAGCTTATACTAAACCCACATCACTTTGGTCTACATTATTGATAAATATATATGCACCTAAAGGTATCAATTCTGCAGAACTATCAATTAACACATACCATAATACGACTTGGAAAAACATAAGTATGGGCTAGAATATTTGTAAGGATGGACTACATTGGTCCACAAGGGATGACTCACGTATTAGGTTGTAGCAAAATAGATGGGTTGGGAATAATTGGACCTTACGAGAACTAATACATGGACCACTCACTCTAATTGATGCAAACATGAAAGTTAAAGACATCATTGTTAATTTTGGTACTTGGAATTATGACAACATATCTTTTGTCATTCCCAACTCTATTAAGAATTTAGTTGAGTGCACCTATATACCACTAATAAATGGAGTTAAGGACAAAAACACGAAGTATGCAACCTAGTGGTAATCTGACCACCAGCTCTCCCTATCACCTTATCCAAGAAAATGAAAGCAAGAACCTCTTAGGTTCGGATGTAAATGGATATGGAATTTACATTGCCTAATAAAGTCAGACACTTCATACGGCTATGTAAACATAATTGAATACCAACATGAAACCACCTAGACTCTATCGAGATCAATATCAATACAAATTATCATCTCTGTAATGTTCCAAAAATCATGGATCATATATTCTTGAACTGTTCAAATACTAGGATTCTCTAGAGAGAGTTAGGGATGATATACAGTGTTAACAAGTTTATTAACCACCAAGAAAAATGTCTTGAATTCCTCAAAACTCTAAACTTAGTATTAAAAAATAAATTGATGTAGAAGGATGCCTTTCCGTTTTATTAGTTAACTAGGACTAATAACAAAAAGGATAAAATCAATTGTACAACTTCCTACATTCATGCTATGGAATTTCATAGTTTAATGAACCATTTATGCCAAAGTAGCCAAACTAAAAATTGGTTTTGTGGAATGGAAGACGTCAGTTAAAGGTTTACTAAACACAAATGGGTCCTCATCAAGAAATTCTGGAAAAGGAGGCATTGGAGGAGTAATTAGAAACAAGAAAGGGAATACGGTAATGGGCTTCATCAGAAACACGTTCGAGTCCACAAATATTAGGATTGAACTACAGGCTTACTTAGTGGACTAAAAATAGCAACAACGCACTACCTAACACCAATTAAGATAAACATAGATTGCAAATAAATCGTTCACATCTTAGTCAATGATCATCCAACTTATTCTAACAGATTATCTGATTGCAGGGCCCTAGTCCTCCACCTAGGGAATGTGGCTTATGTTTCATGAAGAAAATCAAGTGGTAGACACCTTAGCAAAGGAGGGATCCAAGAGGATGGATCTAACTCTTTAGTTTTTTGAGCAGTTCCTCTCTTGTTTTTATCTGGGAAATAGGAGGCAGAAAAGACGAACTCTTTTTTTAGGCTTCAAAAGTTGGATCTTACGCGGATAGTTGTAATAGCTACTATGTAATCCCCTCCTCTTCCCTTAACCCCACTAGCAGTAGCAATACTATGCCACTTACTTGTACTGATGAATATTAATATATATAATATAATACTACTTTTGCTTACCAAAATAAGTTATGGATTCTACTGGTGTTTCTTGCTCGTGGCACTGCATCTCTTTTGCGGTTGCATGTATTGATATTCATGAGGATATGATTACCCACAAGGCATCTTATTTTGATCTTTTCTAATTGTAATGGTGAGCCTATCAGAGGCGAATTCACGATTTAAAGTTTGTGGGTGAACTAGTGTTGTCAAAGGCACACATAACCCTCGAAGTAAGACTCAAATTGTGTTGAGCGCTCGTCTCGCTTAATATGCAGCTTAGGTTCTAATTTCTAATACATACGTTTCCTAGACGAAGGATAAACAATTGATGTTTCACTTTATAAAAAAAAAAAAAAATTGTTCAAATATTTCTCATTCATACTTATAGTATTAATCTTGGACTAGACATATATTTATATTTTTTTCTCCTTTTATGTCTTTTTTGTTAAATCTCACACTTTATTTGTACATTGTGATTAAATACAATAGACCTTGAAGCTTTTTTACGCTTATTGCTTTTGATAATATTGTGGTGCACCAATATTATCTTAAGACGTTAGAAAAGCTTTGAGTGTCGATTAAGGGATATTATCATGTTCAATTGTTCACCAAAGACATGAAAAATAATGTAAAAATAATTATATCGAACGAATATGAGTTCTAAGATAATAATTTTACTTTCTTATAAAATAAAGTATACTTTTATAACCATCAATTGTGGTAGGTTAGTGGTGAAGGGGTGTTCACCTTAGGGATTGGTTGTGAGTTTGAATCCCCATTTCATCGAATTTTGTTACAACTTTGGTAATAAGCCTTTAAATCTGAAGAATTGAAATATGAAGTTTACTTTTATCAATTTTTAACAATCAGTTGTGGTAGGTCATTGGTGAAGGAGAGTTAACCTTAGGTACTGATCGTTGGTTCGAATCCTCATTTCATCAAGTTTTGTTAATAGCCTTTAAATCTGAAGAATTGAAAATAAAAGAGAAAATGTTATGTGGTTCCCGAGAATCGACCCTTGGTCGTGTGGGTGGAAGTGCGAGCATCAACCAACACACCAAGGTGCACTATCTGTCAACTATGGGTGCACTATAGTATATATTCTAATTTATCAAGGTATATACACATATATACACATAATTTTTTTCGATATTAACGGGTGCACGTGCACCCCACCACTACACGTGGGTACGCCTCTGAGCCCTATTCTATATGTAGATATCTTTGTTGTTGCAAATTGTTGTATCTAAACGTGGTATAGCAGGAGGGGCATTCATCCACTACTAAAAAGAACAGAGAAGACCAACCGCAGAAAATCGACTTCATAAAGTCAAATCTCCCAAAAAAGTTGACCCCATAACAGACATAAATGTTTAGGCCAAGAAATCATTGATCAGTAAGAGAATAGGTCAATAAAATATTGGAACTGACCTCATGTAGACGATTGTATTTTCAAGTCTGAAAATAAATTTTGAAATAATTTGTTATTTTTTAAAAAAAATTCTGACTTCACGTGATCAGTTTTTAATAAATATATATTTTTTATTTGAACTTTTTTGAAATCGTGATGTCGGTTTCTAATAAAAATAAAATAAAATATGTTATGAAATATAAAGCAAAAAGAATAATAATAAAAACAGAATGGAGAGTAATTCTTATTTCTTAAAAGATCTCTTGGATTCTTGAGTATTATTTACAATGAAGGAAGCCCTTCTATTTATAGGAAAATTTACTCTTAGTTTCTAACTAAAAGATAGATATTTCAAATCCTGATAGCTATCAACTAGATCTTATCGATATTCTTGATAGACATTCACTATAATGTAAATACATTTATAACACTCTCCTTTGAATGTTTAATTGATAGATAATATGCCCCGTTAAAACCTTACTAGAAAAAATCAGTGGGAAAAAAAATTTAGTGGATGAAAAAGAGTACATATCTCTAACAATACGTAGATAAGCTGCCTCATTAAAAGCCTTACAAGAAAAACCCAGTGGAATAAAATCCGTAAGAGAAAAAGAGTGCAACACGTATTAACTCCCCCTAATGAGAACATCCTTGAGTACTTACATCCTGATCTTGTCATCATCTTCTTGAAAGTTGCAGTTGGAAGAGACTTGGTGAATAAATCAGTCATATTATCACTTGAATGAATTTGTTTCACGTTAATATCATCAATTTTTGTAGCTCATGCGTATAGAAAAACTTTGATGAAGTTTGCTTCGTTCTATCTCCTTTTATGAATCCTCCCTTAAGATGTGTTATGATACTGCATTATCTCTGTATAAAACTGTGAGTACATTATCACATTTCAAATCATATTTTTCTCGAATGAGATGCATCATGGACCTCAACCACACACATTCTCGATTCACTTCATGAATAGCTATTCTCTCAATATGATTCGATGAAGTGGCTACAATAGTCTATTTTGTATATCTCTAAGATATGGCAGTACCACCACATATAAACACATAGCTTATTTAAGATCGAGATTTATGTGGGTCAGATAAGTACCCAATATCTGTATGACCAATAAGATCGGGACTGCAATCTTGCTAATAAATTAACTGAAAAAGCTATATCAAACCTTGTAGTATTTGCAAGATACATGAGTACACCAATTACACTAAGATATAATACTTCATAACCAATTCAAATTGAAATATTTCTCATTATAACAAATAATCTATTGCTTTAGAAAACTCTCCAAGAGTTTCAATAATATTCAAACCATCAATTTATCCCTTATAAGGATAAAGAACAAGTTTTTCGTAAACTTTATATGGTTCAAGCATTCTGAATCCTTTAGGAATTTTCATATAGATTTTTGTCAAGTGAAAAATATTCAACATTTCATGTGTGACATCTTCGAGTGGACTACAAATCAAATAATTTTATGCTTATCAAGATGCATCCTTTCATGTCACTTGATAAATGTTTCTACATCAGCATACTTAAATTAACGTAGAATTCGGATCCTCGTAATCTTTCACAATATTGCACCAATATTATATCAAAAATATTGATGATATATCATTTCGTATAGGTTCACAGTGTGACATAACATTTTGAGATCTCATTACTTCATTATTTTCAAGTACCTGAACCTCTCATAAGGTTTCATGAAGTGTTATGTCGTAAGATCTTCAAGAGCACATTATCTTCTTATTATGATTATTTTCTCCTTATCTTTTTTAAGGATTATTTTATTTGAAATCGATTAATCTATCACGCTTCACGCATGCATAGACTTTGTCCTTTATGAACACAAAATAGGAGCACTTGCAGCTTAAATATGAGATGTGTTTGGCTTTGACTTTAATTATCTTTTGAATGAGGATCTGATGATAATTCCTAACATATTTCATAGCTGCTTATAATCTCCCCCTTATGTTAGGAAAAGTAACATACATCCTCCATTTTCTTTGAGGAATTCATCTTTGTGCATCATGGTATATTCATTAATCGTATACCGCATATCAAAATTATTAGATGAAATAGTTGGTTCCTGACCTTGAACCAATTGAGAGGGAATAAATAATAATAATTTATTGGTCTAATGCATACAAGTGTTATTGTTCATAACATATCATATTTCAGACCAACACATGAAGCTTTGTTCTCATTAGCAATCGTTTAGCTAATTATCGAAGCCATTAAATGTCAAACCATCATCATCAAGATGATTTTTCTTGATTGCACAATCTGAAAGTTATGCACTTAACTCAATTTAATTGAGCAAGCAACTTTATGAATGTCAAAATACATGTTGATAATAAATGTACATGTGATCATATTATATCGATGCATCTTAACAGATCACATGACAGGTGAATGGGCCCATATTCACCTTTTATACTTTTTAAATTTTAAGGAATCCAATCCCAACATTAGTTGGTCCAACCAACGTATCATGAGAACAAGCAACATTAAAGTTCATGAAGAATTTTTTAATTCTTCAATATATGTTTAATACTCAATATGCACAACTTCTGGATGTTATAATCGTTCATGTCAACTTATGAATTTATTTGTACTAGTAAACTCTAAGTTTACCATGACATGTGTCTTTTACTTTAGTAAAATTCTTGTTTACTGTGACATGAATTTTGTATCAATAAACAATAAATTCTTAGTTTATTATGGCATGTGATTTCATCATGCTTGGATAACTTTTCACATTCATGTTTCTTACCACAGTAACTTGAAGATATTCAATCTTCCAATTTTTCTACCTCTTTTAGAGATGGATTGTGATATCTTTACAACAAATACGTTCAAGTGTATATACAGTCACATTCACCCCAGGGTATAGATCTGTATTTATAATAATTGAAATTTCCATTCCCAAATGAGATATAATCATGCCTTAAGCGTATCAAATTATGATAGCTACTACAAAAGAAAATTGAGGCATACATATGATTTATTGCTACCACATTCAATTCAAGGAATGGAGCATATTTAATGGGACATGTTTCATGGCTTTTCATCAAACACCTATTATTTTGCCTTAGCCATTATAATATCATTAATATGGTGCATTGAGATTCAAACTAAATGTCTTATCCATATAAAGGCATCTTAGGCATAAATCGATGGGATTTGAACCCAACATATTATCATTCTTTTCGATAATATTATTCTTGAAGAATAAATTTAAAATATAAATATTTTCAAACCTATTTTTTCCTCAAATCCAACAACATTTATATTATTAGTAGCAAAATACAAATAGCATAAGAAATTACTAACCTTGAAATTACTTTAGATTTATAATCTCACCTTGTTTGTCAGAGTCTCATGCTGATAAAGTGTTATGAAATATAAAGAAAAAGAACAAGAATAAAGACTGAATAGAGTGTAATTCTTATTTCTCTTGAAGGATCTCTTGGATTCTTGAGGATTATTTACAAAAAAGGAAGCCCTTCTATTTATAGGAAAAATTTACTCTTAGTTTCTGACTAAAAACAGATACTTCAAATCCTGATAGATATCAACTAGATCTTGATAGATCTTATCTATATTCTTGATAGACATTCACTATAATGTAAATACATTTATAACCAAATATAAATTATATACCGACCTCAGGTGTTTGTTATTAATTATTTTTTTATTTTAAGGTTTTAGACCTTAAGTGGTAGGCTATTTAATAAATAATAAAAAATATTATGTTTGATTATACCGACCTCCAGAGTTCGATTCTATAATATATAAAGAAATTATGTAAAAAAATTGACCTTCAATCGTCCAATGGAGGTCGATTTTATGGTAAAATATACCTAAAAATTACCTTTCGTGGATGGTAGGAGGCTTGTTTTCTACACTTTATATGCAGGTATTAGACCAGTTGTTCCAGGGCATTGATTCAGTCCTTGTAATGAACCTTCTTATTTTGATATCCAAAGTAGGTGTCATCTGACTTTTGACTTTCTTCGGATCCTTTCTATTCTTACGACTTTTTTCGACATCACATACACTCAGTTATATTGATATTACTCTTAGGAGTCATTTGCTATGATGTATAAGATGGGATATCCAATGGTTTAGTTTGGTACTAAATTTATACTATGTTTGATTAATGGTGTGAGTTTATCTCGAGATTAATTTATACAACCAATCAAATATGGTATAATATAATACCACACTTAGTCTTGGGATATCCATCCAACATGAGATTATTTTATACCAACTCTCATATTGGGTAAATTAGTCCAGGGATTATAATTTTAGTACTATAATCCATGAATAATTTAGTCTACGTATCAAACAACCACTTAAAGGCTTGTGCTAGGTGACCTCTAGCTCTTGTGATTTTTGTATTTCAACTAAGTTCTTGTCATTATTAGTATCTTTGCCGTGTTTTTATCTTGATTGTATTATTATTTGAGTAATTTATTGGTTTGCCTACCACAAGGGTGGGGTAGGTGCCATCACAATCTGAGTTTTGTGCATATTCCTAGATCTTAGAATATGATAGCATATAGTTTAGCTAGGTTCTCTGCTTCATAATTACATAACATTGCTTGAAACTTTTTATTTTCCTAATTGGATTATGATTGATGTTATAGTATAAGTTAACTCTTTGAGGCCTTTTATGCATTAATATAGTCAAGTTGTTGATTGTTTATGTGAGACTAAAAATTATGTTATTTTCTATCATTCGCCTCACATTTATTCTCTTTTTCATATTGTCTTGAGCTTAAACAATGTGAATTACATTTGTATTTAGTGTTTTATTTATGTATGAGCATCTTGAGGTATTTGGAGCTTGAACAATAAATTAAAAAAGACCAAGGAAGGATCAATATCACAACATGTAGCAAAACAAGTAGAAAATGACCAAGGAGAAGAGGGTTTGCACCACTACTGCAAAGCAAGCAGTGGTGCAGATCCAGTAAGCTTTCAGGACCGCTTGCGCCACTCACCCAAAGCAAGGGGTAGCATAAGAATCAACAACATTCTGAAATTTTATTTGTTTTTCATGCCACAACTCTGCCTTTTGGTTGTGGCACGAGCCGGGACGTCTCCTAACTCGATTAGGATTGATTTTTGACATTCTAAGAATTTCTAAGCTCTATATAAAACTCCGTCACATGTTTTTTATCATTAACAACTAATTTGGAGAACTCAAAAGTTAGGGCACAATTCAAGAACAATTGGTCTAGTTTATCTTTTTAATTTTATTTTCGATATCTACCTTGTAAGCTTATGAAATTTCTTATTTCAAAGAAATTCAAGAGTAACTAAACCTCTTAATTTCTAGAGTTGTGGTTGAACATGAAAGTCGTGGCTTGAATATCATATTATCTATTTTAATTTTTATATATTGAATTATTTATTCGCTTGTTTGTCGAACTTGAAAAAGGAAACGACAAGTGTAAAAAAATGAAATATGGCAAGTTTGTTAACCTTATAGAGAAATTGAATTGATTTGTCACTGAGGATAAAAATATACCTTGTGACCTAACTTAATTGATCCAGGCGACATCTTCATGCACTTCACTATTAACTAATGACCATAGAATATAAGCAGGGATAGTCCTGTAGGCTCAGAGTTATTAGAAAACTTGCTTAAAATAGCTAAGACTAACCAGCAACTAGTAACTCAGTAAATCAAATTAAATGTATGATTGGATAGCTCAACTAAATTGTCAAAATATCGTAATCCTAGATAAAATATCGTAATCCTAGATCTTTTCTCAAATCTGAATTACAACACAACTAATACACCACGATATGTCTACAATTATTTTTATTTACATTCAAAACACACAAATCACTCTTTATTATCGGTCACCTACTGAATAGCTCGCATTTTGTCAAATTATTATGAGCACGATACCTGAACTTATATATCTTTTATTACATGTATGACAACTATCACGACCCGAACTGGGACCCTGGCCGTAACGAGCATCCCGAACCATGGAGGCCCGAGCGCCCTTCTACATCTGGTTATCATACAGATTACTCGAATAATAAAGAAAAGGTGCAGAAATGAAATAAATAGAATCATGGTCATAAATTTGAAATCTATTTAACAATACGGAAAATAAGTTTTTCAACATCTAAACAACAACTTTCTCAGTCTGCAAAATCTCTACTACATAAGATATTAATAACTAGTCTGAATCAGGAACAAGGCCTCAAATGGACCTAAACCAAATTAAATAACAACTGACTGAAAAGAAATAGGCCTTCCGGAATAAAGAAGGCTCACCAACTGCACACATTTCTCTTCTGTCAAAACAAGTTTCTGGCTTAGCATGACTCTAGACTGAGCCTCAGACCCTGAAAAATAGGGGGTCAATACAATTATGCTGGTATGCAAAGAAATCCAAAATAATTCATTTATATATATAAAATAGATGAGAGCAAGTCATGAAAACATCATGCATGATATAGTTTAAAACACATGGGCAATTCTTTGATATTCATAAAACACTCTTGTCAATGCAGTTCAGATCTTTGTATTACTTCTGAGTTAGATGGTACACCCTACATATTTGCTACCCCATGGGCTATATGGGATCCGACCTTAACTCGGTGGCTAAGCCCCCAACCCACGTTTACTGCAAGAGTTGGATTATCTGAATCTGCTATGCCACAGGGCCATCGCCAGCATAAAATAATAATATACCCATATCGGCAAAACACAGTTTCGGGCAATGAGTTTTATGGCTCATGCCTTCTTCGAGTAACCACCTAACATCTCTTAAGCCCATTTTTAGTATCTTCAAAACATGCATCTTTCTGGAATCAATTTCTGAAATTTGATAACGAAAATCCGTATCTTTAATCTATTTTAAATCTGCTATGGCATTATCTAAATTTGGTATCGTCATACCAAGACTTGTAAGTCATGTTTCTGATCCATAAAAATCATATCATAGTTTTCTCTTTCAAACATAAAGTTTAGACCACCATACTTCAAACAATTCAAAAAGATTCGTTCTTCAATACATTTATCAAATTATGCAAAGATCATTCCTTTCAATCATTTCAATAAACATGGGGTGGTCATGTATTTTGGAAAGCTATGCAATTCTTTCATTATATATATTCAGCATTTATCAACATGCAAAACTCTCCTTTCGTTAATTTAAATCAAATCTTAAATGATTTAACAATAGTCAAGAACGTTGATACCATGTTTCTAAATAGCATTCTAAAATCAAAAGGTGTTGCAATATGAGAGGGAGCGTAAATAGTCATTCTCTCAATTCAATTATCAACTTTAACCACATACACACACACACACACACACACACACATATATATTTATATAAGATTTCAAATCAATTTGAGGAAAAGGCCTCAAGACCAAAACACTAATATCATTAAAAAATTCATAATGCAAAATTTCAATGTAAATTCCAAAACTCCTTCAAGAATTCATGATTTCACAATGTTAAAAGTTGTTGAACAATTCCTTATGCACTAGTAGTTTTAGGAAAACCTCACATACCTTAGATCACCGAGAAATAAGAGTGGAAGCCGAATCACACTTAAGTTCTTTGAAATTCTTCAAATCAAAGATGAATCTTTTGATCTTATGGGAAGAAGCTAGGATTTTCTTTTAAAGTAATAGGAGTAGTTTCTGATGATATCAAGCCTAATGTGCTTAGATTATCATTAAATCTCGTGTCGTGGGTGAATTGGGGTGAAGTAAAAGACTCATTTGCCCTTAAGAATCACGGATAAAATAATACAAAACTGGACTGCCATCACGTCGCGACCCCTACTTGGGTTAACTGTCCCACGCAATGCGACACCTATCTGGGTTAACTTGCCTTCGTATCACGACCCCTACTTGGGTTAACTGGCCCTCGTGATGCAGGCCTATCGCTAGGCCTCACTATTTTGGACATCCAAACTTACCCTTAAGCTAGTCCAAAAGTTCTGAAACTTACTCGAGGCGTACCCTTGACACCCCCGATCATGAATTAACTTACAAATTAACTTTCCAAGGTCGAGAAGGTCGAAAATAAAAACATTCAAGTTTAGGAGTTCAAAAGTGACTAAGTCACTTTTTACCCTTAGAATATTTTCATATCATTAACCCACTCAACATACTACGAAATAAGGTATTTGGTCGAGGACATCACGGGGTGCTTCATTATACCCCTTGGGATCATTCATCCCCGAATGATGGGTTATAATACAAACAAACACGATTTCAAACGTACCAAGGAAAAGAAAGGAAGAGGGATATAGAGAGAGTAAAAGAGCGGTACCGTCCATATCATCACCCCTAACTCAAAAAGATTTGGGTATCTAGTTCGCATGTCATCTACTGATTCCCAAGTAGCTTCCTCCTCATTTTGATTCTTCCACAATACCTTGACCGAAGTTATTTCCTTACTCCTCAACTTTCTGACTTGGCGATCCAAGATTGCAATAGGCTTTTCTTCATATGAGAAGGAGTCTTTCACCTTGATCTTCTCTACAGGCAACACTAAGGAATGATCTCCAATATACTTCTTCAACATAGACACATGAAATACGGGATGGACAGAAGCCAAACTTATGGGAAACTCTAACTCATAAGAGACCCCACCTATTATTCTCACAATCTGAGATGGTCCAATATAGCGAGGACTCATCTTCCCTTTCTTCTCGAATTGCATGACTCCCTTCATAGGGGAGACTTTTAGAAATACCCAATCACCAACTTCAAATTCCAACTCCCTTCTTCTAACATCGGCATAGGTCTTCTGACGGCTTTGAGATATCTTGAGTCGTTCTCTAATGATTTTCACCTTCTTCATTGCTTGATAAATAAGATCAGGCCCAAACAACCGTGTCTTACCCACTTCATACCACCCAATTGGTGATCTACATCTTCTCCCATAAAGTTCTTCAAAAGAAGCCATCTTAATGCTGGCATGGTAGCTATTATTGTAGGTGAACTCTATCAATGGCAAGTAATCTACCCAACTACCCTTGAAGTCAATTACACACGCTCTCATCATATCCTCAAGGTTCTAAATGGTGCGTTCATCTTTCCCATCTATCTGGGGGTGGAATGCAGTACTTAGGTTCACTTGGGTTCCTAAAACCCTATGAAAAGATCTCCAAAACTGTGACAAGAATTGCGTACCTCGATCGAATATAATGGATATCGGTACTCCATGCAAACGAACTATTTCTTCAATGTACATCTTGGCATAATCATCTCCTAAATAGTTAGTCCTCACAGGTAAAAGTGGGCTGACTTGATCAGTTGGTCAACAATTACCCAAATGGAATCATACTAGTTTTGGGACTTCGGAAGTCCTGTGATGAAGTCCATATTGATCATCTCCCATTTCCACAAAGGCAAAGATATCTCTTGGGAAGTACCACCTGGCCTCAAATGTTCCACTTTAACTTGTTGGCAATTCAAACACTTGGAAACATAGTTTTAAGATCATGGTACATCTTAGTAGAGCCTGGGTGAACAACATACCTCAAAGTGTGAGCCTCATCAAGGATTTTTTTTCGTAATCCATCTACATCTGGCACACATAACCTACCCTGATATCTCAAAATCCCATCACCACCAATTTCAAAAGACATCACCTTATGTGGACCCACATCTTTCTTAAGCTACATCAAAATGGGATCCTCAACCTGCTTCTCCTTAACTTCTGTACAAAGGGAAGATTTAGCTACTTTATGCACAACTACCCCTCCATCTTCGAAATCAAAAAGTCGCACCCCTAGATTTGCAAGCCGATGAATATCTTTCACCATCTCCCTTGTTCCTTCCTCAACATGTGAAAGACTACCCATAGATAATCTATTAAAGGTGTCGGCCACCATATTCGCCTTGCCCGAATGATAGTGCAGGCTTATGTCATAGTCCTTAAACAGTTCCAACCAATGCCTTTGCTTGAGATTTAGCTCTTTCTGCGAGAAAACATACTACAAACTTTTGTGGTCAGTAAATATATCAATATGTACTGCATACAGATAATGCCGCCATATTTTTAGTGCGAACACCATAGCTGCTAAATCCAATTCATGGGTGGGGTAGTTTCGCTCATGCACCTTCAACTGCTTAGATGCATAAACTACCACCTTACCACACTGCATAAGTACACGTCCAAGTCCCACTCGGGATACATTACAGTACATAACAAAACCCTTTGTACCCTCGGGAAGGGTCAAAATCAAGGCAGTAGTCCACTTGTCTTTGACTTCTCAAAACTATTCTCACAAGAGTCGGACATAAATTTTACCTTTTTCTGAGTCAACCTGGTAAGTAGAGAAGCTATCAAAGAAAAACTCTCTACAAACCTTCTGTAATACCCCGCCAAACCCAAGAAGCTCTGAATGTCGGTTGGAGTCATGGATCTGGGCCATTTTCTCACTGCCTCAATCTTTTGGGGATCAACATTAGTTCCCTCACTCGACACAATATGCCCCAAGAAAGCAATAGCATTTATCCAAAATTCACACTTGGAAAATTTGCATACAATCTATGATCTTTGAGGGTCTGAAGGATAATTTGAAGGTGATTGGCATGATCCTTCTCACTCTTAGAATAAACCAGAATGTCATAAATAAAGACGATGACAAACAAATCCAGGAACTGGCAAAACACCATATTCATTAAATCCATGAAAGCTACAGGGGCGTTAGCCAATCCGAAGGACATGACTAAGAATTCATAATGACCGTATCGGGTTCAGAAAATAGTTTTGGGAATATCAGCCTCCCTAACCTTCAACTGATGATACCCCGAACAAAGGTCTATCTTTGAAAAATACTTAGCACCCTGAAGTTGGTCAAAGAGACATCAATTCTAGGAAGGGGATATTTGTTTTTGACAGTGACCTTATTCAGCTGGCGGTAGTCTATACACATACGGAGGGAACCATCTTTCTTATGTACAAAAAGTATAGGTTTTCCCCAAGGAGAAACACTAGGATGGATGAAGCCTTTATCAAGAAGGTCTGCTAGCTGCTCTTTCAACTCTTTCAATTCAGCAAGGGGCATTCTGTATGGTAAAATAGAAATAGGATGAGTGACCGGTATTAATTCACTACCAAAATCTATCTCCCTATCAGGTGGTACCCCTGGAAGATCTTCAGAAAAGACTTTTGGAAATTTATTTACTACAGGGACGGACTAAAGAGAAGGACTTTCGGTTTTAGAATCTTTAACCTGAATAAGATGATACAAACAACCCTTGGAAATAAGCTTACGGGCTCTGGGGTAAGATATAAATTTACCTTTTGGTGCTACAGAATACCCCTCCCACTCTATCACAGGTTCATTCGAAAAATAAAAAGTAACCTTTCGGGTTCTACAATTTAGAATAACGTAGAACGAGTGAAGCCAACCTAACCCTAGGATAGCATCAAAATCAATCATATCGAGTTCTATGAGGTTTAGCATAGTATCACAGCTACAAACAGATACAACACAATTTTTATATACCCTCTTAGCCATAATAGAATCACCTATAGGAGTAAAAACAGAGAAGGATTTTGCAATAACTTTAGGCTCAAACCCAAAACCAACTGCCATATATGGGGCCATATAATACAAAGTAGACCCAGGATCAAGTAACACATATACATCATGGGAGAAGATTAGTAACGTACCCGTGAATACATCTAGTGAGGCCTCTGCCTCCTGGCAATAGGACAAGGCATACAACCAATTGCGACCACTCCTGGTGGCTGAAGTAGCACCTTTTAGAGGTGGTGGCGGCACGAACGAATTTGCTTGACACTTCGTACCCCCAACAATTTCTCTGACTATCGGACAATCCCTTTTTATATGGCCAGGATAGCCATAGGAGAAGAAAACAAGATTACCAAGCTGAAATAGCCCCGAATGATTCCTCCCACACTTTCCACTGCACGGGTACGATCGAGGAGTATGACCTACACTCCTCTTAGATTGAGTACCCTGCACTCTCAACCCATGGCTAGACTGGAAATTCTAAAACTGTCAATCCACTGGAGGTCTGGGCGCGAGAATGATGGCTGCGGGCTGATCATTACTCTAGGACTTTTTCTTTGGCCACCTGTTACCCCAATTACCATCTTGGTGCAGACTATAGTTCTGGTCTGCTGGTCTGGCCCTCTTAGCCTGCCTATCATTCTCCCTTGCTTCAGCAACCCTCTTTTTCTATTCCTCAACCTGCTAAATGTGAATAGATAATCTGGAGAAGTCCATATCTCGGTTCAACATTGCCTCTTTGCACTAACACTAAGTCATCCAAAAGGTCAAATGCAAAATTCCTCATGTAGGCCCTCATATTTCCTGCCAGTTCCAGAGCATAACGGGACAGTTGATTGAATTTTAGGGTGTACTCTTTGACGTTCATCTTTCTTTATTTCAACCTTGGACTCCCTCAACTCCTGAGGAAAGAATCAGTTCAGGAAGGCTTCTACAAATTTCCCCACGTAGAAGGCTTAGTATTCTCACCCCTCAAATCTCCCCACTCAATGTACCACTGATTTTCTACCTCCTTCAATTAGTAACCCGCTAGTCAACCCCTTCTACTTTATCTACATGCATCACTCGAAAGATTTTTTCCATCTCGTCTATAAACTCTTATGGATCCTCCTCTAACTTTGTACCAGTAAACTTAGGCGGGTTCATCCTCATAAAATGACCCACCTATGTAACCTCAGATGTGACAAACGTAGACCCGACATCTTCCAACTGTCAATACTGCAAAGCCACCAACTGTGTAATCATATACATCGACTATCTGAACTCAGCATTCAATAGCTCTCTCTAGGGAGGTTGGGTCTGATTTGTCCCAGACCGGGGAGCCATAGGTGCCCGAGATGGGCTGGTCTAGAAAGGAGGGACTCCCAAAACAGCAACAAAATTAGGAGTGTGAGCCCTATTACGTATCCTCATCCCATAGGTAGGACGGACATCTTCAATTTGGGCATTCTGATCATTGGAGCGACGTGGAGGCATGATGACTTTCTGAAATATAAGAGACCATTGATTAGAGGATATTCAAACTCTACGACATGAACTAAACCACAAAGAAGGCAAACATTCCTAGACGCCTAATAGCCTTCTTCCTATAAATGTGGCACGCTACACACCCATAAATAAGACTCTACTTGACCCGATTTTGCAGATACCCTGGGACCATGAACCGTGCTCTGATACCAAATTTATCATGACCTGAGCTGGGTCCCTGGCCATAATGAGCATCTCGAATCATAGAGGATCGAGCGCCCTTCTACATTTGGTTATTATGCACATTACTCGAATAATAAAGAAAAGGTGCGGAAATAAAATAAACAGAATCATGGTCATAAATTTAAAATGTCACGACCCGAATCGGGGCCCTGGCCGTTACGAGCATTCCCGAACCCAAAGGCCCCAAATGTTCTCTGTCTATCTGGTAATCATGCACACAATTCATATGATCAAAGTAATACAGAATAGACACAATAATACGAAAACATGGTCAATAATTTAAAACAGTTAAAGGCCTGAAAAAATGCCCAATAATATTTAATAAACATCTGCAATAGTCTACGAAATCTCTACAAACATACTATCTGAATAACTGGGACAGTGCCCCCAGCAAAACAAAAACCATGCTGAAATAAATACCTAAATGACTAGGCCTTCCGAAGCAAAGAAGGCTCACCAACTGAACTCTGAGACAACCCTGTTTGTACACTCTACTGAGGATCTGGATCCTTAGACTATGCCTCAGTACCTGGAAGGAAGGGGGGTCAGCAGAATTGTACTGGCACGCAAAGCAATCCAAAATAGAGTAATTGAACATATATATATATAATACGTGAGAGCAAATTTTCATCAAACATTATGCATAAAATAGTTTCTGAAGAAGACATGGGCACCTTCTGTAAACATGTAACCTGTCTGTAAATCTCAAACTCTGATATGTGTATTACTTCTGAGTTACGTGGTATCCCCTACAATCTGATATTCCACGGGCGATATGGAATCCATCATTGACTCGGTGGGTAATCCTCCAACCCAAGTATGCCGCAAAGGGTTGGAGTTCCTGAATCTGATACGCCACACAACACTTAAGTCAGCGTATAATAATATACCCGGGTCGGCAAACCACAGTTTTAGGCAATGAGTTGCTTAAACTCAAGCCCTCTTCAAGGAACCTCCTAACATCTCTGTATGCCCATTTTTAACCTTTTCTGTACATGCAACATTCTGAATATCTAAAATAATGATAGTCTGATATGTCTATTAGTCTGAGTCTGATATGACATTGGTCTGAATTGGTATCATCATACCAAGACTTGCAAGTCATGATTTCTCGAGCCATAATACATTAAGTTAAATCTTTCATTTAAAGCATAATTTAGACCACCAAAATATGCAACTGATATAGAAAATTTCGTGTTTCGAAACTCAAGTCAAAATCATGCAAAAACTTCATCAACATATGGTGGTCTAGTGCCTTTAGCAAATCCATGCACTATTTCATTACATTCATTATGAACATTAAACATTCATGCTAGATTCCCTCTTTAGTGATTTAAAACCACCTTTAAATCATAACAAGAGTTCAATTATTTCATATAGTGCTTTTCAAGGATACATTGAAAAATAATTCATATGCTATGAGAAATCTGAAAAATTCATAATAAGAGGAAATTCACCGAAAATCATGCTCTCAACAAGAATTCATTTTTAAATACATCGTTTCATACATTCATATTCTTAAATCACTTTGGGAAAGGTCAAAAGACCAAAACAATGATGTTAAAACATTTAATACATGAATATATACATAGATTCAAAAACCCCATTCTAAAACAAAATTTTTCTATGCCCATGAGAATTTAGGAAAACCCCACGTACCTCTATTTCAGAAAATAATGGGTGCTTCTTGAAGCCTGTAGATTGGGGATTCCGAATCTCTAATCAATTTTGAAAACCCATGGTTGAGTCTTGATTTATTTGGGTTTTTAGTTTGAAACCTTTGGGAGTGTTCTTGAGAATTTTTAGATGAATGTGGATGTATTTTGGAGAATTAGGGACTGAATTTCGTGTTTATGGCTGAATAAGGGTGGGAAAAGGACCATTTTGCTCCAAAAACGGAGTGTTTAAGTCACTTGAAACCATAAGATATGCGCCGCATATGATATCGCATATATTTACATAGGCGCCGCATATGATATCGCCTATATTTATATAGGCGCCGCATATGCTATCACATATTTTTTCCAATGGCCATGTGCGATTGGTCAGGCGACGCATTCTACTTTGAAAGGCCATAACTTCTTGCTCGGGTGCCGGATTTTAGTAAAATTGGTATCGTTGGAAAGTTAACTCGAAGAACTATCATTTGACACATAGTTGGATCTATAATTCGACATATATAGAGAGTTATGGTCGATGGAAGCTGACATAAATTACAACATCCACTAAAACTTAATCTATCGAAATAGTTTTAACTCGTCCTTGAGTTGAAGGACCTCTATGGTCTAAATTCATGCTCAAATGGATTCGCATACTACATAATTTATTAACATGCCAAATTGGCATAGGATTTAAGGCTCTAGGATTATCAACGCGTCAGAGTTAAGGTTTTTATTCTAGCCCGCAATGCGGGGTGTTACATTATCTCCCCCTTGGGATCATTCGTCCCCGAATGATGGATAGAATGTCGAAGTCTTAAGGGTATGGGATAACACAGACATGATATGTTCCCTAAGAAAGAATACACTGATCGAAAACATGACTATAAGATTGGAACTACTGATGTTTTAAATGTTTATGCCGAACATGCATAACCAAGGCATGGAACACACGACTGAAGCTACTCATAGGCTGAATTCTCATAATGAATCAAGCATATCTGATGCATGGATTTGTGACCGAGTTGTTCTCATGAATGCAGGACTGAATACACTGATAAGCCGAACTTTTCTATTGAACATGCATTTCCAGTGCATACATATCTGACTGAACTGACGTATGAACGTATGGCTATATACGCAATAATAACTGATGTGAAGCTTGTAATAAGAACATATGCATGCAACTGAATGGGGTATCTCCCCCTTGGTACCCTATGTCCCTCTATGAATGCTCAATTCACTAAGATACTCGGAAAACTGAGGCGATGCACAAGGTACCTACGAATTGAAACATAACTGAACATCTGCAATCTGAATTTAATGCATGATGCATGAAATGGGTTATACTCATAACTACTGGTATACTCTATCTTGTAAAAGTAGCATGTCTGATATTTTGAGTAGCATGAATAAGTGCAAAGACGAGAAAACAAGTCATGCGAATCTAACTGTTAAACTGACTTATTGGCCATATAGACTGAATTATACTACACCCTCATACTTAACTGGAGTATCTCTTCATCACAATTCTCTAAAGAAATTCTAGCAGTAATAGGGAGCCATGAATCTTGGGTATGGATTACACAAGACATCCAACTAAGGAATATCCACATTGATACTACTCTGCAGTCTGGAACATAGGCATATAACTCTTGAATTAGGATATAATTACCAGGCCTTTGGCATTACAACTTCTTACTTTCAAGCTTAGCACACTTCTCGAATATCACTTAACTATACTACTCTCCTTAAATATCATATTCATTCAACTCAGCTTAAAATTCTCAAATGAGCATTGACAAATCTTTCTACTAATGTCGAAAATAACTTAATCCCTTCACCGTGATCAAGCCTAACTCTAAGTCACAAAAATACAACATGCCAGACTACGCTATTATTCCAAACCATATGATGCAATCTTCTATATCTCCTTTACAGATCACATCTTAAGTATAACATGCCTTGCCACTTCAATGACTACTCTGAACTCTTACGATGAAGTCGCTAGCGCATATAGCGTTCCTTTACAACAATCTCAACTTGTCATTCAAGCCTATCTTTATAACCACATATGAACTTCAAAGCAAACACTCATAAAGGCATACTTCACATATTCTCTAAACTACTATCAATATCACTCCCATGAGCTACCCCAAGAACATACACATACAAAATTCCACTAACCATCACATAAATAAAAACTTGGCCCCAAATCTTACTTCATACTTATGGCCTTATCTAAACAAGCGTACTATGATCTTTCATCAACAAGGAATAATTACTCACCACCACTATCATCGCATAAGGAGGATTCACAAAAATGGTTAGAACATAAGATCTGGAGGCATGGAATGATACTATATGAAGCTTGACACTCATCTGAGGCCTGAGGAATAGTAAAACAACAACAGGGACTCACCAAAGCGCTCTAAATTTAGGGTATTCATGGCTATAAATCGAATCTCGCCAATCATTTGGCGTAAAACATGAGTTATGGAAACGGAGCACATTATAAAGCGTGAGTACATGACTCTCTATCATATGTATGAATGTGAAATGATCATGGAACTAAATCGTAAAGCATGAGTAGTTATTAAGATCACTGAGAAATACTGAGATAGGAATGGGTTGAGATTGACCCTTACTTTTTGATGTTCTACATCATCATGACATCACTACAAGAATCTGAGAGTCTTACTTGGTTATTGGTTTAGTCATCTCCCCCTTAGCTTCAAGCCATCATCTTAAGTTTTGGGAGGTACCTTACTAGACTTTAAACTTAACTGCACTCACTACATTCTGGGTTCTGAAATATGACAATACACAAAATTAATAAAACTTAACCCAAAAGACCACATATGAGAGTGGAACGCCCACTGCTAATACTACCTCTTGAGGCATACTCTATCATTCTGTAACCCCAATAGTCATCATCTATTACTCGAACACTTACTAACTTCGAATCTTCATAAGTATCCCCAAAGTTGAAGTGCACACCCTCTAGTGCCTCTACTCTTATTTCTATTAGCACGACTTTCAAGGACTCGAGCTTAGATTATAACATCTAACATGGATATCATCAAGTCTTCAATAAGCCACTCTATTTCTATTGTAGTCTACCAACATAGCAACTTCAAACTTATTTTCCTCTACCATGAGAATCAAGTTCATATCAAAAGGCTCAACGTTATCAATCAAAGGTCCTTAACTTGGCTATTTAGAACACCATATACCATCTAGCTAGTATTTTTCCACCTAGAAACTCAACGATACCAGTAGCCACACACAACATGTAATAGCCTTAGAAAAATACTACAGCTCTATACCACCTTGGGCATACTTCTACATCACATATACAACGTCATACTTCATTACGAATCAAATAAACTTAGGCACTTGCATACACTGTTCAAACCTATAGATCACTTCCATATAACTAGTATCATTAACCAAGAAATTATCACATCTACCTCCATGGCCATCAATTGTTTCAAACTTAATGTCTAGTGCTAAACATGATTTACAACCAACCTTACACATAATCCTCACTTAGAAACAATGAAATAAACATCAAGAAACACTAGTACACTAGAAATTCATAACCACAATAATCGATCATGGCCTTACGGTTTTCCTTGTCATAATCCAGTAGCACGTACTATTTCAACACATCAAGCTTATAAATCTAATCCCACAAAACATGTATCATCAATCTCTTGCCACTATTCACCACCACGCCATTTAAATTCAAGCCTATAGTCTAGCATCAATCATTTACAACTAATGAAGAGTGCAACATAATATAAATATACTAATCCTTCAAATTGGGGTATTCTACCCAAATACTTCAAAAATATACTACATACTTTATCACAAGTAGTATTAGTTTACAACTACCAATGAGAAGAAGGTTAAGGGGTAAGGTCACATAATAGACATAATCAACCTTAAGCTTATATTATAACCATACAATTTTATATACTTATAAGGCTTTCTCACATCACACTTACTTACCCCAATAGGCATTTAAACTACCTTCAAATACCCCATATGAAAATGAGTCTATACTTACAACCTACTGGCTAATCTAGCCATTTTTATTCATAGCCACTAAGGGGTTTCTATAACCCCCTTAAATATCCACTCTGTGCTCTTTCTCTATTTTGAAAGGAAGAAAACAAATAACATTCTGAGTCAACACTTCCTCCATGGACTACCATACAATCCATAAATGGTACCACCACATTAGTCTACCACCACAAAATGGTAAATCATTCTCAATCAACGGTTATTCAACTATAAATACTTAATTACAAAAGTCATCCTCACTCTAACCTCTAACCTTGTGACTTCATATCACAAACTTCTTGGTCTAATTTCACTACCAATAGGTCATGACACCAACACTCTAACTTATACTACTACTCGGGTGGAAATACAGTTCGAACAAACACGATAATAACAAGATGAACAGCAAGTTGCTAGTGAATCAAAATAGGCCTCACACGGCTTCACTAGACTTTGATTTTTATGTTTTGAAGAAGGATACGATAAATAACAAGGCAACTATGCTAGTGAATCGAAATAGGCCTCACATGGTTTCACTAGACTTTTGTTTTCAACAACACAATGATATCAAGATTACAAGAGATAGAAGTTTGATACACAATATTCAATGACTCAAGAATACACATCTTACTCTTGTCTTAACTGAACACCTCATAAAAATGAGGACATAATTTTACACTAGGGAACTCCTCTCCCGTTCTTTGTGGGACTTCTGAAATTTTTGCTAGATAATCAGAGAATATCTGGAACACCAGAGTGAGGAAGAAATTAGGATAACTTTTGTTTTCGTATGGGTGACACCATAGAATGAATTAGAGTATGAAGGAGGAACATTCTGACTCTATAGCACGAACTAGAACATGAAGAAAGAGAGATATTTCTAAACGCCTTGTAGCCTCCTGCTTATAAGTGTGGCGCGCTAAATACCCATCAAACAAGACTCTACCCGACGCGATTTTGCAGACACTCTGGGACCATAAACCGTGCTTCGATACCAAGTTTTTCACGACCCGAACTGGGGCCCTGGCCGTGACAACCATTCCTAAACCCAAAGGCCTGGAATGCCCTCTGTCTATCTGGTAATCATGCACATAATTCATATGATCAAAGTAATACGGAATAGACACAATAATACGAAAACATAGTCAAAAATTTAAAACAGTTAAAGGCCTGAAAACATGCACAGTAATATTTAATGAACATCTACAACAATCTGCAAAATCTCTACTGACATACTATCTGAATAACTGAGACAAGGCCCCCAGCAGACCAAAAACCATACTGAAATAAATACCTAAATGACTAGGCCTTCCGAAGCAAAGAAGGCTCACCAACTGAACTCTGAGACAACCCTGTCTGTACACTCTACTGAGGATCTGGACCCCTAGACTGCGCCTCAGTACCTGGGAAGAAGGAGGGTCAGCAGAATTGTATTGGCACGCAAAGCAATCCAAAATAGAGTAATTTAACATATATATATATATAATACGTGAGAGAAAATTTTCATCAAACATTATGCATAAAATAGTTTCTGAAAAATATATGGGCACCTTCTGAAAACATGTAACCTGTCTGTAAATCTCAAACTCTGATCTGTGTATTACTTCTGAGTTAGGTGGTATCCCCTACAATCTGATATTCCATGGGCGATATGGAATTCGTCATTGACTCGGCGGGGAAGCCTCCAATCCGAGTATGCCGCAAGGGTTGGAGTTCCTGAATTTGATACGCCACACAACACTTAAGTCAGTGTATAATAATATACCCGGGTCAACAAACCACGATTTTAGGCAATGAGTTGCTTGAACTCAATCCCTCTTCAAGGAACCTCCTAACATCTCTGTATGCCCATTTTTAACCTTTTCTGTACTTGCAACATTCTGAATGTCTAAAATCATGATAGTCTGATATGTCTATTAGTCTGAGTCTGATATGCAATTGGTCTGAATTGGTATCGTCATACCATGACTTGCAAGTCATGATTTCTGGGTCATAATACATTAAGTTAAATCTTTCATTTAAAGCATAATTTAGACCACCAAAAACATGCAACTGATATAGAAAATTTCGTGTTTCGAAACTCAAGTCAAAATCATGCAAAAACTTCATCAACATATAGTGGTCTAGTGCCTTTAGCAAATTCATGCACTCTTTCATTACATGCATTATGAACATTAAACATTCATGCTAGATTCCCTCTTTAGTGATTTAAAACCACCTTTAAAGCATAGCAAGAGTTTAATCATTTCATATAGTACTTTTCAAGGATGCATTGCAAAACAATTCATATGCTATGAGAAATCTGAAAACTTCATAATTAGAGGAAATTCACTGAAAATCATGCTCTCAACAAGAATTCATTCTTAAATACATCGTTTCATACATTCGTATTCTCAAATCACTTTGGGAAAGGTCAAAAGACCAAAACAATGATGTTAAAACATTTAATACATGAATATATACATAGATTTAAAAAACCCATTCTAAAATATAATTTTTCTATGCCCATGAGAATTTAGGAAAACTCCGCGTACCTCTATTTCAGAAAATAATGGGTGCTTCTTGAAGCCTGTAGATTGGGGATTCCGAATCTCTAATCAATTTTGGAAACTCACGGTTGAGTCTTGATTTATTTGGGTTTTTAGTTTGAAACCCTTGGGAGTGTTCTTGAGAATTTTTAGATGAATGTGGATGTATTTTGGAGAATTGGGGACTGAATTTCGTGTTTATGGCTGAACAAGGGTGGGAAAAGGACTATTTTGCCCCAAAAATGGAGTGTTTAAGTCACTTGAAACCATAAGATATGCGCCGCATATGATATCGCATATATTTACATAGGCGCCGCATATGATATTGCCTATATTTACATAGGCTCCGCATATGCTTTCCAGTGGCCATGTGCGATTGGTCGGCGACACATTCTACTTTGAAAGGCCATAACTTCTTGCTCGGGTGCCGGATTTTAGTAAAATTGGTATCGTTGGAAAGTTAACTCAAAGACCTATCATTAGACACATAGTTGGATCTCTAATTAGACATATACAGAGAGTTATGGTCGATAGAAGCTGACACAAATTACAACGTCCACTAAAACTTAATCGATCAAAATAGTTTCAACTCGTCCATGAGTTGAAGGGCCTCTATGATCTAAATTCATGCTCAAATTGATTCACATACTACATAATTGATTAACATGCCAAATTGGCATAGGATTTAAGGATCTGGGATTATCAACGCGTCAGAGTCATGGTTTTTATTCTAGCCCAAAATGCGGGGTGTTACATGAAATCTGTTTAACAATACGGAAAATAAGTTTTTCAACATCTAATCAATATCTTTCTCAGTCTGCAAAATCTCTACTAGATAAGACATCAATAACTGGGACAAGGCCCTCAGTGGACCTAAACCAAATTAAATAACAACTATCTAAAAAGAAATAGGCCTTTCGGAATAAAGAAGGCTTACCAACTGCACACACTTCTCTTCTGTCGGAACAAGTCTACGGCTTAGCAGGACCTCTAGACTGAGCCTCAGACCCTGAAAGATACGGGGTCAATACAATTGTAGTGGTACGCAAAGAAATAGATGAGAGAAAGTCATGAAAACATCATGCATGATATAGTTTAAAACACATGGACAATTCTTTGATATTCATAAAACATTCTTGTCAATGCAGTTCAGATCTTTGTATTACTTCTGAGTTAGGTGGTACACCGTACACATCTTCTACCCCACGGGCTATATGGGATCCGCCCTTAACTCGGCGGCCAAGTCTCCAATCCAAGTTTGCCACAAGAATTGGAGTATCTGAATCTACTACGCCACAGGATCGTCGCCAACATACAATAATAATATATCCGTATCGACAAAATACGATTTTGGACAATGAGTTTTATGGCTCATGCCTTCTTCGGGTAACCACCTAACATCTCTTAAGCCAATTTTTAGTATGTTCAAACCATGCATCTTTCTTAAATCAAATTCTGAAATTTGATAGCAAAAATCCGTATCTTTAATCTGTTTTAAATCTGCTATGGCATTACCTGAATTTGATATTATCATACCAAGACTTGCAAGTCATGTTTCTGAGCCATAAAAATCATATCACAGTTTTCTCTTTCAAACATAAAGTTTAGACCGCCATACTTCAAATAATTCAAGAAGATTCATTCTTCAATACATTTATAAAATTATGAAAAGATCATTCCTTTCAATCATTTCAATAAACATGGGGTGGTCATGTATTTTGGCATACTATGCAATTCTTTCATTATATATATTCAACATTATCAACATGTAAAACTCTCCTCTCATTAATTTAAATCAAATCTTAAATCATTTTACAATAGTCAAGAACACCGATACCATGCTTCTAAATACCATTCTAAAATCAAGAGGTGTTGCAACATGAGAGATAGCGTAAATAGTCATACTCTCAATTCAATTATCAACTTTAACCACATACATATATATATACATATAAGATTTCAAATCAATTTGGGGAAAAGGCCTCAAGACCAAAACACTAATATCATTAAAGAATTCATAATGCAAAATTTCAATTTAAATTCCAAAACCCCTTCAAGAATTCATGATTTCACAATGTTAAAAGTTGTTGAACAATTTCCTTATACCCAAGTAGTTTTAGGAAAACCCCATGTACCTTAGATCACCGAGAAAGAAGAGTGGAATCCGAATCACACTTAAGTTCTTTGAAATTCTTCAAATCAAAGATGAATCCTTTGATCTTATGGGAAGAAGCTAGGGTTTTCTTTTAAAGTAATAGGAGTAGTTTCTGATGATATCAAGCGTAATATGCTTAAATTATCATTAAATCTCGTGTCTTGGGCGAATTGGGGTGAAGAAAAAGACCTATTTGCCCTTAAGAATCACGGATAAAATAATGTATAATTGGGCGGCCATCGCGTCATGACCCCTACTTGGGTCAACTGGCCCTCGCAACGCGACACCTATCTGGGTTAACTTGCCCTCGCGTCGCGACCCTTACTTGGGTTAACTGGCCCTCGCCACGTGGGCTATCGCGAGGCCTCACTATTTTGGACATCCAAACTTACCCTTACGCTAGTCCGAAAGTTTCGAAACTTACTCGACACATACCCTTGACACCCCCAATCATGAATTAACTTACAAATTAACTTTCCGAGGTCAGAAAGATCGTAAATAGAAACATCCAAATTTAGGAGTTCAAAAGTGACTAAGTACCTTTTTACACTTAGAATATTTTCAGATCATTAACCCATTTAACATACTACAAAATGAGGTAATTGGTCGAGGATATCACGGGGTGTTACACAAAGTTTAAAGCCCTTAGATTCTATGTAAACCTCTTCTTTTCCCAACAAGCACTTTTCCATTTGAACAAGTGATTGTTCCTGGGCTTACCCTTCAAGTGTGCAACCAAGAAAGGTCGTTAATGTGAAGAAGGTTCATACAACTTCAATTAACCATGAAAATCAAGTGTTTTCACAACCCCAATCAGCTATTCACATCAAGGCTCTCATAACCCTAGTTATGGGAGCTTAGCCACACATCTCAATAGAAGAAGAAGACAAAGTCATTATGTTTTTCAGAAATAAGTTCAGAAATTACTTACAAAAAACACAAGAATTGTTCTTGAATCTTCAATAGAAATGAGTATAAAAATGGTTAGATCCATAATTCTAGCTTGAATATCAGAGAATACTGCGTTACAATAAGTGTCAAAGATGGAATATGATAAAAAATACCTAAATAAAACCTAAACTAGGTATTTATATGTTCCCAGGTGCAGAAGATTTAAAATTTGAAATCAAAAAAGCCGGGTCCAAGTTGACGGTCAAGTTAGTGGCCCGTCGGAAGCCTGACAGTCCGTCGCATGGACCGTCACTGATAGTCCCAAATTGTCATGTTTTGTTAAGGGTTGACGGTCATGCTGGTGGGTCGTCGCTGGCTTGGCGGTCCGTCCGTCGCTTGATCCTCCTAAATGTCATGTTCTGTTTCATCCTGACAGCCAAGTTGGCAGTTCATCGGGTGGTTGACAATCTGCCACTTGGACCGTCACAGAGATCACTCATTTTCTCCCTTCTATTTTACTCTGACGACTACCCTGGCGGTCCGTCGCATGGCTGACGGTCCGCCATGCGACGGACCGCCAGTTTGACCGTCAGTGGCCTTTTTCTGCTATTTTTCCAAGTTTCTCCTTCAGCTACCTCCTTAGCCTGAAAACACTAAAATCAAGTATTAAATACAACATCAGTTGCTTGAAAACATACAATTATCCTTTGAAAAAGATGTAAAATATTCCATCAAAAGCTGAAACCACTACTAAAAAGTCTTGTTTTAGCCATACGATTTAGTGAGGAACATCCCTCACTAATCAATTAGTGAGGACAACCATCGCTACAAGGTGTCTTGCTAATTATTAGTGAGGGAGACCCTCGTAAAGTAGTGACGGACTCCAAATATATAATGTAGTGAGGGACATCCCTAGCTATATTAAAAATGTATATAATATTAGTTTATTATTTAGTGAGGGACAACCCTTGCTATATTAAAAATATATATAATATTAATTTATTATTTAGTAAGGAATGGTCCTTGGTATGTGAAAATTAATATAATTTATAAATTTAAATATAACGAGGGATGTCTCTCGCTAAGTTAAATAAAAAGGTAATTTGATAATTCAATATTTTAAGGGATATCCCTCCCTACACCCATTGCTAATATGGTATTTTTTTAGCATTTTACTGCACCAAAACTAAATATTTCAATAGAAAATCAACTTACAATCAATAACAACCAACAAAACAATAAGAAAATACTTCCGAAATAATTTAAACATTAAAATTAAGCAACCAAACTTCATACATATTCATCCAACTTAAACAATATGCAAACAAGTATAAAAAAACTATACAAACAAGTAGCAAAACAAATTCTTTCAAACACACCAAACCACCAAAATTCAAAACTAAAGTAACAACACCACCTAATACTCCATTTCATCCTCATCGTCATCCTCATCCTCTACACCACCATCATCAGCGCTAGGGGGCAGAAAAAGAGGAAGCTTAATTAAGGCATTTACTTGAGCCTTGAGTTCTTGAACGTCTGGATCAAGTATTGTCCGACGACGCTCCTCCATCCTTTTTTTTTGTTACTCGCGTACTTTCAAGCTCCCGAACTTCCCGTCGCATCTCCTCAAGTTGTTCATCTGGCATGGCAGCAAAACCTCCTATAGTTTGCAATCCACACTGGAGGCGATGAAAGCTCTTCTCAGAGCAAAGGCCATATGCCCTTCCTTATACACGCCACCAACTTCATCCAACCAATAGAAGATTCTTCCCCTGATAGCATGATTTGATTGCTTTGATCATCTATCGGTTGATTCCTTTTGAGCTCTTTAATTGCTTAAACGTATCAATTCTATATTAAAAGTAAATTAGTATATAAGAAATGGTATAAAATGGATTCTATGTAAGATTTGAACGTACATAGGTGTCCTCTGTCCGTGTCTCGACTAAGACTTCTTTTCCATCTCTAATTTTCATATGGGTCTTCTTCCATATCTCTTCTCGAGTGGCTGGTCTACCAAGAGATGCTTCCTGTAAATGAAATAAAATAGTGAACTGCAAGTGTAAATAATTTACAACCAAATAAATGTATAAATAATTACCAATTTCCTCTTAGCTATCCCCATAAACACCGAACCAACCACACATGTGCAATGAGCCACCCTTCTTAGACTTTTAGGTTGCTTTTATCTGGGCGCTCCTTTTTTGAAACTCCAGAGACAACCAGTATACAATAAGTTAATCCCAATAATCTTAGCCAGGCCATCGTTCATTACTTCGAGTTTTAGAAAGCATGACAATAAAGATTTCTTCTTAAAATTTGAATAACTTGATCCTCGGAAAGGCTCCATGTACAGCTTTTCTGCAAATAAAATATATAGCTTCAGCGCAAGAATAAATTTCATTTCAACTGTGACTAGTGTGACAACCTATCACATATGTAACTGTAACAATTCTCAAATTCTTGACTATGCTAATATCAGAGGAAAATAGTAGAAGTGAAACTGTTAGATTACAACATTCCTCAACCAAAAACCCAAGTGACAATAGGCCACCAGATTAATAGAGAAACCTCGAAGCAAGTCTACAGGTCACCTTGAACCCATTTTATCAAGGTGACTATTTTCCAGATAGAAGTAGATGAGTATCTTTATTACCACCTTATCTCCAACTAACAAACCTACCAACTCTTTTCTTATTGACATAGGAAAATAAAGACTAAAACACTAGAATTTAGTAGTATCTATCCACATACAACCTAGAATGTAGTAGACAACTGGAATTTAGTTACCTCAGTCTCTCCCTATTAGCTAAGTTGCTCGGACTCTCCAAAAAGGACTCTCCAAAAATATGGCCACACCCGTGTTAGATACTACAAAAATGCACTACTTTTGAAGGATCCAACAAGCACCCGATGACATTTTTGAAGAGTTCGAGCAACATGGCTATTAGTTTCTCTACTACACTTCAGCATGCTACTTCTTAGTCCACCATCTCACTTCTAGATCCTTGTTTATGTACCTGAAAGCACCTCAATTATTTTTTATCTGAACTTTTAACAATTTTATATCTAAATTGATCAAAATATTAAACAATATCCAACTGTGTCAAATGTGTTCCATGAGTTAATGATGTGGTACTTTGAATGGTGGAACCGTGGAAGGGAACAAAAGGTGTAGTACATAATTAATTGTTAATATTCTGGCCATCAAATTACCTCTCCTAATTTGGCAGAAGATTGTCAACTTTTTGCATTAAGCTTCAACATTATTCTTCTAAAACTCTTTTGTCGCATTTTCACCCAAACAGGAAGAGGGGGAGGAAAAAAAAAATGCTTCTTGTTGCTGTTAGGTTAAAGGGATATATAGTTGACCTGCTTTGGATGGAATTTACTGCTGTTGTGTGTCTTTCTGATTAGGACTGAACCTGCTAATAGCAATCAGGTCATTTTAAACTGCATCACTGTTCTAATAAACACTTCAGGCCATTTTGTTTTAATTGAATGGGTGTTTCTGCAATAGCTATACAGAATCAGACCTAATGAAAATACAAAATGAGCTAACCTTGTCTCAGTGTTCTTCTAAAACTTGTCTCTCATTATGTTGCAGCTGTAACCTTCATTTAAAAGTAAAGCATGAAACTAGCAACTGAACATCTATTAACAGATACTTATTTTAAATACTAATAATAGGGAGAGAAAGCACTCTGATAATGCTAGAGTAATAAAATTATTGTTTGTTTATATTAAATACTAATAATAGCAGGGTGTGTTTTGATAAGCATTCTGTGATTGTTTAGGTTGGAAACTCGCACACTAGATAATTCACATATGAAGCTTGCAAAAACCTAATACTTTGTGTCTTTTACCATTCCCTCTAAAATAATTGACCTTTGCCCACTATAGCGGTAAAGATTAAACTTTACCTACTATAACTATTGTACTCGTATCTTTGGTATAAGGCAATGGAGAGTTCTTGAATTTAACTTACAACAACAACAAATCCAATGTATTCTCACATAGTGGGGTTTGGGGAGGGTAAAATGTACGCAGTCCATACCACTACCTCCAAAGAAGTAGAAAGGTTGTTTTTGATAGACCCCGACAATTCTTGAATTTAACTTGCTTAGCAAAAAATAAATGTTCTGCTGTTCTGATTCACTATTCTGTTTGAGTGACTATTTAAACTTGGTTAAATATACTTACATCTTTATTTGCCTCCAATGATCATGCACAACATCAACACTGCGACAATATAATGCCTTACAGACGTTTGAAGATATTGAAAGATAACATTATAATTGTGAAGAGTATTACAAACAAAAATATCATTCAGCATTTAGCTATTACCACTATATGAAGAGTAATACTAACGAAAAGACTATGGTGTATTATTGGTCCAAAATTGTTGAATCATCTTGCAAGTTTCACAAAGTGCAAACCCGAGAAAGCAATTTGAACATTAAACTTGAAGACCTAGGATCCCAATGTAGACCAATTTCATCCCCAACATGCAATCCGTGATCGTTGAACAATTCCAGGCACTATAGAGGATAGTCATCATTGTACAACTTCCTAAAACAAATACATCCACCTTCATACTTCTTAGGGTCATTCTCCTTGGTTACACTTACATCCCAAACATCAAGAAGGGGAAATAATTTTTAAGAAAAAAAAAAAAAAGAGGAAACGGAAATTCGATATGATGGAGTTGGGATTTTATGAATCCAAAACCTTAAAGGAGTGAGAAAGGCTAATTGCAGTTACTACTAAAATGGATAAGTGCCAGATTACCACAATATTCACAATATTGCTTTAAAGCATAATTCATAGAAGAAAATTTATCAAATCGATGAAAATAATAGAGACGGAGCTCAAAGAATTGGTGCATGATCGTCATTCTCTCAAGAAATCAATCTTAGATCCTTCCCATCTTGCCCTAATCCACAAGGTACTTTCAAGGGACCACAAAACATTGATATAAAAAACATCACCAACAATTAAAAATATTGAACTTTCACAAATCTGGCAAATAAAAATGGAAAAGGGATCATCATATACAATAAAATATGAACATTTGCTGAAAATCTAAATAAATTTATTATTTAATAGATTGAAGGCAAGGAAAACTTACTAGAGTCCAAAGAGAATGTCGGAAGACCAACAATTGACCTCGGCAGCTTCAACAGTAGGGAGTTTGGGAGAGGAAGATGAGAAATTGAAAGTTTAATTGTGAATGGAATACTAAGTTTAATGGAGGGTTTTTTAAAAATTTAGAAGTTAACCCAAATTTTAATTGTGAAAAGTAAATGGGGGGAAATAATGGCGGGAAGCAAATGGTGCAAAACGAGACCTTTTTTTTTTTAATGTTTTGGGACTTTTAACCTTACACTTTTATTCTTACTAAATGAAATGACATATAGTTGATAACATTTTTAAAATACATGTGAATCAATTACTAACATTATTTACTAAAGTAATTATTAAGAATATCATTAAAAATTGGATTGATTTTTGATTGATATTTTAAAATATATATTTTTATCATATTTATATTAAAATAATTACATACCTTACATCTTATAGTTTTTTGACTTCTAAATTTTAAATTAAAAATTAAATTAATATAAATCAATTTAGCTATGAAGATTTGTCAAAATTTAAAACAATTACATACCTTACATCTTATAGTTTTTTGGCTTCTAAATTTTAAATTAAAAATTAAATTAATATAAATCAATTTAGCTATGAAGATTTGTCAAAATGACACTTATAATATGAAATGTGATAAATAAAAATGAAGGGAACCAATATAAGTTGATCGTCACTAATATTTCTTAAGCATGCCACTAATAAACTTCATTTAGCATAATCATCAATTTATAGATTAATTAAATAAATAATTTGTTATGAAAATCACGAATACGTTTTTACTTCTTGTAGTTACTGACGTAGGTTAATCAATCAATAATATTTCTTAAAGATATCATTAATGCAATTTTAAAGGTATCATTAATGCAATTTTACTTAGTATAGTTATAAAATTAATAATCAATGAGTAACATAATGTGATATATCACTAATAGACGGTTTAACATTGTTTTTTTCTAAAAAAAAAAACTTTTTTTGAGAAAAAAATATTATTTTTTTTAAAAAAAAGGGTGTTTCATAAACTTGAAAAAGGGTTTTTAAAAAGAAGACGAAACAGTTTTTCTGCTTTTGAAAAGAAGCAGAAAATTATTTTTTTATGACAATAATATCTCTATCACTTAGACACACACACATATTACATATATATATATATATATATATATATATATATTAACATATCTCATAAATTTGATTTTAAAAATTTTATACATCATAATTACATCACAATTCTTTATTTTATTCTATGATTTATATATTATAATTTTATTTTTCGCTCGTTTTCATTAAATAAAATCGAAAATATCATTGATGATGACGATCAAAGAATATATAAGTCTTTGTTTTTATTATTATAATAATAAATGACAGATGAATCACGTTGCAAGATCAAACGGTATTTTGGCAACACATATAAATGTTTTCTCGAATATTTAATTTTAAATAAAATCATGAAAACTGACAAATGTAGTGATTTAATTTATGAAATAGTTTTTAAATTCATTTTTATTTGATGTTTTAAAGTAATTTTTAAATTATTTAAGTAATATATTATTATTTAATATTTTTTAATGTATCAATTTATATAAATATTGATTGAAAAAATTTATAGTAAGTACTTTTTAATCAAATAAAAATAATTTGTATTTTAAATTTTTAATTCCAAACGAGCTCTAATTCACTTTTGTATTTTTTATTTTTTTAATCTGCCTTAAGTGGGGGGCGGGGGGGGGGGGTGGGAGCCAACTTTGACCCTATCCTATTTTGTAGAATATGAACAAGTAGATCTGGGCAAAGAGCCGAGCCAGCTAGAAACTCGCTCGGCTCGACTCGCATGTATTAAGCTCGTCTTGACTCAACTCAATTTTTATTTATTTTAGCTCGACTTGGCTCAGATCAATCAAAGCTTAATCAAGTTCGGCTCGGTCAAAGCTTGGATCAGTTGAGCTAACTCAGCTCAGCTCGATTGACTCAATTAAGAAATAATATCCGTTAAATACGCTCAATTAGTAAGTACATAATAAATTTAATTTAAAATATTGTGTTAAATTAACAGTTTATAATTAATATTTATTCAAATGCAAGTAAATTATTACAAATATTTATTTAAATGTATGCAAATTTTTAACCACAATATAATGTAACTTGACCTTACTATTATCAAATCAATTAATTGATTTTTCAATTATTAAAGTCAAATTAAACCTATACAATATATTTCTTTATATCATTGTAGAGCTATCAATACGGGTTTGCCCAGCCCATCTGGGCTTTGAGTTTGACGGGTCAGGCTGGACTGACCTATTAAATTGACATGCCAAAAAACACCAAGCCCACACTATTACTCTGTAGGCTGCGGGCCTCACGGGCCAGCCCACTTTTTAAAAATAATATTTTATAATTTAATTTTACACTGTTAATAAGCATAAATATTTATGACACAATAACACATAGTATTAATGTTTGTTAATCAAAAGGGAGCCAAAGCTTGAATCACCCAAAGTAGGAAGAAAACGAAGAGGTGACACTACTCAATCGAAAATATCACAGTTGAAAGCCGATGGCGCATTGAGGGAGATATAGTGAAGAAGAGGCGGCTAGCTGAACTAAGAAAATTAGAAAAATGAAGAGTATAATGTACTCTTTATGTTTTAGTGGTAGATATTTAATTATTTTATTATTTATTAGATAAGAAAGTAGGAAACTTTCCATTTTCTTTGTTAATGGAACCGGTCAATGGTCAGCATTAGACTTGATTGTTTTTTAACTCTTTTATTATTTTTTAATATTTTATTTTATTTTTAAATTATTTATTATTTGACTGACAGGTCGATCCACGGGCTAGCCCAACCCACATTCCTCAAATCCTATGGGCCATGGGGTTATTCGGGTCGAGCTAAAAAACTTTGTTCTTAAATGGACTGCAAAAATTGAAGCTCACCCCATTAAATTATGGGCCGAGCCGAGCTAGTCCACCGGGCCTTGACCCATATTAACATCTCTATAGCATTGGTTGATGCAATTAAAAGTTTTAATTTTAAAATGTAGATTTTATTTAAGTGGTGACAGTTCTAGCTCTAATTATAAGCGCATAGTCATATTAATTTTATGTAAAGCTTTCATTTGTATTTTAGTTTAATCCCGCAAATATCATGTATACTAAATTAATATCATACTATCTTATTAAAATAATTACATTTACCATTTATTTACTTTCTTTAACTTTCAAATTATATTATACATGACATCGTTCAATCTTAATTTCTGAATTAAAATTGAATTTTATTTTATTCAATAGAAAAGAGCCGACACGGTGTAGCTCGAGCTCGATCACCCCTGTTTCAGCTGCTTTAGTCATCGTTTTACCATTTCACCCCTAATTAATTATTATAAGTCATTATACATTAGTAAATTAATAATATTTAGTAAAATAGAAATTTATGACATGTCTGTTTTAGTTGCTTCAAACATGATTTTACTATATCACTCTTACTTAATTATTATAAGTCATCTAAGTACTAAAAGATTAATAATATTTAATAAAAAGGGTAAAATGAATATAAAATGATAAATGAACTCTTGATTTTATAAATTTGTTTGACGCCTTATATGGAACCAACTTAAATATTTTCACAACTAGTTTTTTTGTAACTTTGTTATATCACTTCTAATTAGTTATTCTAAGTCATTCAATACATGACTGCTTCGCAACTTCAATCGTAATTTTATTATATCACCCCTAATTAATTATCATAGGTCATCTGAGCATTAAAAAATTAATAATATTTTATAAAAATGGATAAAATGACAAAATGATAAGTTAACTTTTAATTTTTTGAATTAACTTGGCGACTTATATGGGATTCATTTCAATTTTTTTCGCAAGTACTTTTTATAATAATTTTACTACATCACTTCTAATAAGTTATTATAAGTCATTAAATATTAGTTAATAAATAATATTTAATAACAAAGATAAAGCAAAAACAAAATGATAAATTAAAGATGGTTGGATAAAGTTCTTTGCAATAGTAATATCTATGTCAAAAAGGGATACAGGAGTAGTACATTATTGAGATCTAAATGATTAGATTCAAACAGAAAATTAAATATATACTTATGAGCTAAGATTTGAATAATCAGAATTTTAATTTTTATTAGGGACAAATAAATGAAGCATAAAATACGTAAATAAGAAAATTAAATTTTAAATTTTGTTTCAATTTGACGTGACACCATTTGATTAAGCATGAAGTAGAAAAAATAAAATGTTATTTTAAAATTCATGCTATAAATAAATCTTTGATTGTGTGGCCATAAAATATTTCATTAAAAAATAACGAAAATTGTCAAAACAAATTGTTTCTAAAAACAAAAAACAATTTTTTTTTTTGAAAAACTTAAAAAAATAAAGTGTCACATAATCCTTTTTTTAAAAAAATATAAATATTGGGTCCGTGCATCATTAATTTTAATTAAAAATACCCACTAAAACATTCTAATTATCACTTTTAAGCTACTCATTCAACTATAATATTTTTTTAAGTGTGTGCATGCATGTGTGTATGTATATATATACATATATAAATACACACACATATATATATTATATATATATATATAATTTTGCTATGTCTATAAAAGTAATGTAATTTAAAAGTATGAAAAGGAAAAAATTTTTAAAGCAATATTGAGGGATCAAATAATTTTATTTTTTTTCGTAAATCTATAATATGACTATTTATTAAATATTCTATTTTATAAATTTAATTTACTGAGAGATTTTCCGCATCATATTGAAAAAAAATACAAAATAATTATGTGTACTATATCAACGAACTTTTTGGATAACTTATATTTTATTTTTATTTATCTTTTATTAAAACATTGTTGGTAACAGTCAAAAAATAATAAAAGTTATATTCAATTTTTTTTTAAATATGAATTAATTTGTTATCATTTAGCGAGAGAGAATCCCTCGCTATAATAAACTTAAAATTATATTTTTATTATCAACATATTTTTAGCGAGGAGTGTCCTTTTTGCCTTCTAGAAAAAATTACAAATTAAAATATTTAACTTGAGTGAGAATAACATCACAAAGTCCCTTTGACATACAATTTGTCTCTAGCTACCTTCGCACCTAATAGCCAACTATTCAGTAACATCAATCCCCACAATTTCCACAAAAGAAGCGGAGCATTTAAACCATTGTTTTTTTTTTTTCCAATTCTTTATCCCCAAAAAATTAAAATAGCATTGGATTTACCCTTTGTTCTTCATGAGATGCCAAAATGAGCCAACAGATAAGTTGAAGTTGATAACCAGTTGAATCAGCCATATGCAAAATTATCCATCATAGCAAATCTACTTGGTCACTCTTTGAGAAAGAAAAAAATAATAACTTAACATGATATAAAAATGAAAAGAAAACCTGTGAATTCACGCATTCTGCATTGCTTTGCCTAGTGAAATCATCAGATCCACTTTCAAACACCATTTATTCATTGTTGACCTGCTGTTCGTTGCCGGATTACTTATCTACTACTCTCTACATGATTGTACATTCATCTCGATAATACCAGCCGTATGCAATTTCCCAGTCAAACATATAATGCTATCTAATATCTAGGGCAAGTATGCCAAAAGATTTTTTTCAAAATTATTTTACTAAATACCTAAAAGTTTGAAAAAATTAGTCATTTACCCACTTAATTCTACCTCATCATCAACTTTTTCAATTTAACAATTTTAGCCACAACTTTTATAATAATTAACTTTAACTCAATACTTCTAACTTAATAAATTTACCCACAAGTTTTTAATAATACACTTCAACCCACTCCATCATCCACCATTATATATACAAAAATATCTAGGTTTTCCAAAAATATTAAAAATAAAATTTCAAAAACTAAAAATAGAATGAGGTTATTTTTTCCTCCAAAAAGCTCCGATTCTAACCACTTTTTCAGCGTTATTTTTCGGCGATCAGCTATAAATCAGTCCACAAACATCATAAGATTGTCCATTGCATTTATTGTCACCCCATTTGTTTCCAATCTTCTCAAACACACGTTCCACCATTGTTAAAAAGTTTTAAATCACTCACATTACTCAAAACCACTTTAGAAAGTACACTACAGCAGCTCAGGCAACTCCAAGTTTATTTCTCTATTCCATAAACCCAACAATCATTTATTAGAAGCAATATTTGCAATTTCAAGTTTTTGTACGGATATCTGGGCAACCATCGATCCGTCATCATCAATCATCGACCGTGTATACATCCCGATATAGCCCTTAAGCATAATCTACCGACGACCAAAGCTTAATTCTGGATGTCTATTGCAGAATTTGTTCTGATTTCTGTTGATTTCATGGGAGAATGGGTGGAGACTCCCAAATATTGAAAATGGAGATCATTTACCAAGGTGACAATTTTCATTCTTGTTCATCGTAACAGTACATACGACGAATTCATTGCAAGCATAAAGGAGAGCAAGGCTCTAGATTGCGTGTTGAGCGATATGGTGATTAGTTATCTAATGCATTCGAGGGAAAAGGTGAATCCTACAATCATAAATAACTATGTACGCGTGCTGACGTATACAATGGATGCCGATGCAGATGACTTTAGGCCTATTTTGAGGATAAATGTGGTTGAGAGGTCCTTTGAAGGACCGCTGAATTATCACCAACCCCACCTCGACGCCCGACAGTCGACGATGATTTGATCGACGACGATTTAAATGATTATGAGAACGATGGCGATCATCCAATTAATATGGAAGATGATTCTATGCATATGGAAGACTTTTCATCGGGCTTGCAAGATGGTGAAGAAGACTATGAAATAGGATCACAACCAGGACACTCGTTCACCAACGAAACCAATTTCTATTATGGTCAAACATTTGTCGATAAGAAAGAGCTGAAAATGTTACTAGACACAGCAGCGGCGAGGCAGTTTTTTGATTATTATATGGAGAAGAGCTGCACCAAATTCATGAAGGCGAAATGCTTATCTCGTGGTTGTGGCTGGTTGTTGCGGGCAAAAAAGTACAACACCTTGTAGAAGAAGTTTTCTTGGTAGGATTATTGTTAGAAGAAAGGTTCTTCATTTTTTGCTTATTTTGGTTGTTCTGGCCCGTTGTGCCAATGTTTTCCAACAAATTTTAATATAAGTATTTCTATTTTAAATTTCGTTTTCCTCTTTTTAGTTATTGTTATTTTTTGTGTTTGCATCTGTAGTGAATGCATCTGTAAATACAAATCACATAAATAGTCTATCACCGATCTTAGACTCGATCTCACATCAACCAAACATAGTAGTCGACGGTAAGCTATATGGATCGATGGCCCGTGAGTAGCTTGTAGTTTGAAAGAAAATAATTAAATTAAAAAAGTTTCAAGAAATATTCATATGATTTGGGGCTGATGAAAAAATATAATAAATTTAAAAAGATTTTAAAAATAATAACATGTTTTAGGGCCGGTGAAAGAAAATAATTAAATTAAAAAAAATCTAAATAGATAAATCGCATGTTTTGGGGCTGGTTAAAGAAAATAAGTTAATTTTAAAAAGTTTAAAAATATAATCACATAATTTGGGGGTGTTGAAAGAAAATAATTAAATTAAAAAAGATTTAAACACATAATCACATGGTTTGTGGATGGTTGAACAAACAATCTAGAACTGTTGGTGACACTTAATAGACTGTCATCGATGTTGACCCATGTCAAATCCATGTAAAAAATATATTTTTGCTTTGAGGGTCCATCGACCCGCTTGGTCCACTGTAGACTTACACCTTCAGGAGTGCATAGATTGGTCTTCTGATTATTCGTAGACCACATAGTTCTATATACACTTCTATAGACCAACACTTGGATGTTATTTAAAAATAAATAAATAAAAAATAAATATAGTGTGGGTTTGTACACATATGAAAGAGTCTAAACAAGTCACATAATCATATTAGAGCTTATACAAATTAGGAATGGTGAATTAAAGAGTGGGTGGGTGGGTATTGATCGAAACAAACAATATCCTAAGAGTAATACTTGTCGAAGCATAAGTATGTGTTGAGGATGTTGATTGTATTTGATGACTACCCATTCCACATACTTTTTCAATTACCATTCTTCAATCACCACCCCCAAATCAAAAGATTATGTGAAATGGATAGTGGTTGAACAATCATCATCCTCAAAACATACTTGTGTTTTGACAACCATTACTTTTAGGATATTATTTGTTCGACCAATACTCATCCACACACTCCTTAATTCACCACCCCTAATTTGTATAAGCTTTAATATGTTTATGTGACTTGTTTACACTCCTTCATAGCTGTACAAATCCACACTACATTTATTTTTAATTTATTTACTCATTTTTAAATAACATCCAAGTGTTGGTCTATGACAGAAGTCTACGCATAATCAGGAGATCAATCGATGCACTCTTTAAGGCATAAATCTACGATAGACCAATCGAATCGATGTACCCTCAAAACACAAGTATATTTTTTACTATAATATTTTTTATTTACATATTATTGAGGGTCCATCGATTATGAGTGTCTACGATAGACTTTGGTATCTCGTTGATGGCTGACATAGGTCATGATCTACGCCAATCTATTAAGTGTCACCATCAGTTTCAAAAAAAAATTTACTGTTCTAACGGTAATAAACGGCTACTTTTGTAATCCATCAGTGTTAACACTTCTTTTTTACTTTATATATAAGGTGTTCACCCCTCATTATTTTATTTCATTCACTTTATTTTATTTTTAAAAATTTTACAATGTTTCAAACATCTCAAACATTCAATTCTTAAAATACTTTATTTTGTCATTGTGGGAATGTGACTGTCTTAAGGATATCATGCACGGATTCAAATCCAGGTCGCAAATTTTATAATTGTGCAATTGCGAAGGTGAGCTGTGTGTGCCTTTTTTATAAAGTTAAGTCCATTGTTATGTAATTTTTTTTCTAGGATAATGGCACATGCTCGTTTTTTAAATGGATTGATGAGATATCACCTCCAACCAATCCATCAACGTTGAGTCCGGGATCCGAGACATCAAATTTTCAAGACTTGGCAAAATTTCATCTAAGGCTCCAACAATGCGAAAAAAATAAAATTTTTCTCATGACTTTGTTCAAAGAAGTCAAAGAACAGAGGGATCACTTTAAAGTATTGCTACATGACATGTAAATAGAGATGGATCAACTGAAACAAAAATTAATTTTGGCCGAAGAAAGGAAGAATGGCCTAAAAATGATGTTATGTGCTATAATGCTAGTATTCATTCTTTGAAAAAGTGTAACATAGATGTAGTGATATTGAATAAATACTAATACTTCTATTTTTCTATAATGTTAATACTATTTTTGATAGAATTATAGTCGATCAAACAACACGTCAACTAAAATTCGAGTAGCATGGTAAGGATAGACTATGCATGCAGTATACGAAAGATTAAGTATGCATTCTATGATATCAAACATACATTGTACCAACTATGACAACACCCTCATATTCAAATTTCATGCCACAAATTAGTTTGATAGAAACAGATTCAGTGCAGAATCATAACAAATTTCATAAAATAAAAGAATGTTTGTTATATCCTACCACAGATCCTTCAACCTTCATATTTGTGAAATAAAAAAAATTATCGTATCCTAGCTACTCATCATTCAACAACACATTAACAATATTAGCATTCAACTGTCTCACCTTTTTTTTTTCTACTGCCTTTTCAATTTTCTTCCTTTTTGAGACATTTTCAACTGCCTCAACTTTTTTTTCTACTACTACCAACAAAATCAGAAGCGATACCATTTTTGCGTTTAGGAAAGATACTTTTTTAGCCATTTTCAACACAATGTACACCTGCAGAACAAATCTTTCATTTTCAGTTCATAGACCACAAGTCTATCAACAGAAATAACTAAATGCTCAAATGAACCCCCCCCCCCCCCCAAAAAAAAAAAAAAAAAAAAGAAATATCCCACCATAACAAGTCACTACACCAACATACAATAACTGAATCAAAATCCAACATGCAGTATCAAAACACAACAATTGCTAAAAATCAAACTAGTGCACCAAATCAAACTAATTAGCTATTAATCTTTCAATTTTCACTATTTCAGCAATCATACTTTAAAAGAATTTCATACGTCTAAAAATTGATTTCAATCTAGGGCATTCTCATTTTATAGACCACGGGTCTACGGACAGAAACAGGTTACTGTTTAGATCAAAATGTCAAAATAACTCTTCAAATAGCAATTATCCCACCATTCAACACTTCCTTGCTAAAACAAACCAGAACTCGTAAACAAAAGTTCCAAAATTCAACACTGTGATCGACGAAAAAATTTGTCAAAAATACCGCATAAAACTTCAACCATTGCTTCAAAATCAAACTCATTACCTATAAAATTCTTTTTTTTTAACTACTTAATCAACCAAATTCAAAAGAAAAAAAAATTTCCTTCATCGCTACAAATCGATTAGCAAAGAAAACCATTTAAATGGATCTAGAAATGATCGAAACTTGATTTTAACTAACCTTGCTAAGCAACAGCGAGCCCTTAGCAGCTAGAGAAGAAGAAGAAACGAAAATGGTGTTTTTGGGAGAAGAAGTTTCAAAAGCGGGAGTTGAGAATTGAAGAAGAGAGAGGAGAGTTCTTTTTTTATATTGGAATAAGTGGAGAGTATTAGGTGTATTATATTAAAGTTGTAAAGTTGTAAAAATGATGAATTGATTCCTTGGTCCACGTGTGAACCTCACTTTTTTCACTTTTCTCTCTAAATCTAAAAAATAAATAAAAAAGAAATTAAGTGGCATTTGACAAATTAGTTTTAAAAGTTGCCTTTTTTGCCAATTATTCCCTAATATCTACCTCGTATAAATGTGAAACCTCTTGATTTTTAGGTGAGTCAAGGGAAGAGTTCCACTTTTTATGTGTGAAAAGGATTTTTGGAGAAACTTCTACTAGAAAGATGAGAAAATTTATGGATCAGGAAGCTTCTTGTCAGAGTTTCTAGATGGCCTGAGAGTATAAAACAAACCCAGTTGATTGAGTCTTTCTGGGGGGTGGGGGAGATTTTGGTAACTAACTCGTGTCAATGCACTGACTTTGGTATGTATATCATCCTTGTCCTAGTTGGATCTATGTAGCATGCCTAGATGAGTATATCCCAATGAATTCAAAATGTTCAGAGTACTCGTTATAGTTTGGCTATTGTTAGCTATCAACCCACCGCCATTCTCCTCCTTTATCTGGCTTGGAAATTGACTGAAAGAAGTGTCTGCCTGAGAGTAGGAAAAAAGGATTAACGTCTTGCAAAGATGTCATACGTTAATGTAGCACCTGTTAACTCGTGGAAGACTGACAAAACCAGATAAAAACTAACAAATTTCACAATAGCTAGCTAGGGGAAAACATTAAAATGTCATAGTATCCTTTACTTCAAAATCCTCCCCGTCTTGGTTCCCTATAATCTAATATCCAAATTAAAGTGCTGTTGTAAAACCACTAGAATAACCGACTAGGATCCAAATACAATATGTTGCACATCGGTGGGTATGAGAAAAAGTGATCTCTTTATATGATCTTGCTCAAGATCATGTTTTTATGGAGGTCCATCATTCAGTCCTAAGAATTGTACAGAAAGCCTAACGTTTCTCAGAAGGTACTATTGACTTGTCCTCAAGTACGTAATTCTGTCCACCTAATCTCAAACACGTTTGCACTTCACATAATCATGCCAGTTTCACTACTTAATGCAGCCATTTGGCTTTTTCTTTACGTGTAAATTCTAAATGCTTCCTGTTAGTGTTGGTTTTAATAGAGATGAGTTAGAAAAGAACGCAGAGAGGTTTTTTTTGTAAAGTTATATGTTTTATTGATCATCAACTCTTCCTTAAATATTGCTATTACAACTAAAAATAGATTAAACTTATCATAAAATAAAATCTATTTACTACAAAAAATAATAACTAATAGAAATCCCAATTTAACTAAGAGTTGTATGTAAAATAGCTACATAAAAACAAAAAACAAATAATGCGCATTATTCGTTAAAGCAACTTTTAACCCTCCTCCTTGCTTTAGGAACTGCAAAATTTTGGTCTTCTGTCTTGAGATCTCCACACTTGATAATCAAAACTGACCTTATGAATAAATCTGTAGATTCATCTTTTGACTTATAGTAAACTAAATTCACTTCTCGTCTTGAATGCAACCCTTGACTATTAAATCCTTTTGACATGTCTTCCAGTTTTGTTTGTATCTTGAATTTAAACTTTATTTTTCTGAATCATAGACAACTCCTCCATTGCTTCAATTTCTTTAGGAACATTGAAATCTCCTTTAAATCTAAGAGGTTTACATATTGCTTGTGCCTTTTCAATTAGAGGATCACCTTCTAATTTTTTCAGCCTATGATCTTTTTCATGTTCTACAGAAATAACTTTCATTGGATCAAATGAGAAATGTTTACCTCTTATCTTAATGTTTAAAATTTCTTTTCCAGCACCATCATTGATGAAGCAATGTTTATCCTCAAAGGATACTTTGTATTCTTTTTCTTCCAACTGACAAAAACTTAACAAGATTTTATCAATATCAGGTACATAAAGAACATCTGAAATTACTTTATTACCTGAACTTGTTTTGATGACAATAGTTTCTTTTTCTTCAGCAAAAATGTGGTCACCATTTTTAATCCGAACTTTGGATATTTCAGTAAGCTTTAATTCTTTAAACAAACTCTTGTTATAAGTCATCTGGTTGTTGCAACCGCTATCAATCAATCAAAAATTTGTTGAAACCTTACTTGAGATATATATTGCAACAAAAAGATGGTCTTCTTCTTTTTTTTCATTGACCACATGTGCATCTGCTTTATGATTCTCAAATTTTCTTTTGCAAATCAGTGGCTTCATGGCCAAGTTGATTGCATTTGATGCATTTTGCGTCTGGCCTTTTCCAACATCTATATGGTGGATGATCCATTTTTCTACAGTACTAACAAGGTGGGTAATTTTTTAAATTTTTACTCATTCTTTGAGTTTTGTGGTCGGCTATTAAGCCTCCTTCAACCATATCATCCTGTCTCATAAATTTTCTTTGTTCCAGTGCCTGAGCAGAATTTAACAACTCTACTAAGGTAATCTTAGACGAATCTTGTGTATTTTTCAAGGTAGTTATACATGCTTCATATCTTTCGGACACTATAAAAAGAATTATTTCAACAATTCTTGAATCTTTAAATTCAGTGCCTAGTAATCTTACCTTATTAACAATGCCAAGTAATCTGTCAGAGCACTGTTTGACTGTCTCGGTGTCTTTCATTCTTTGCAACTCAAACTCTCTTATTAAATTCACTACTTGCATTTCTCGAATTCTTTCATCTCCAACATATTCTTTCTTCAGATAATTCCAAATTTTTTTGGGTGATATGAGAGACATAATTCTTGTAAAAATAGTTGTTGAAACAGAAGCAAACAGAGTTACCTTCGCCTTGGACTTTGTGATTTTTTTGCCTTGTGACTCTTGATTTGGGCTATGGTGGGATTATTTAGCAGCAGATTAATTTCTTAATCCTCTTTCACAGCTTCCCGCCTCAAGTAAGTTTTCATTCTCACAGCCTATAATTGATAATTTTTACTATCAAAAATTGATGGAGCCATTCATGGAAAACTATTTTCAGAATCTATCTTTTCACTCACAGGTCCCTCAAGAAAAATAGCTCTAGATATTAATTGTTGGTTTTAATAGAGATGAGTTAGAGAAAAAAACGCAAAGAGTTTTTTTTTTTATTGTAAAACTATATGTTTTGTTGATCATCAACTCCTTCTTACATAGTGCTATTACAACTAAAAATAAATTCAACTTACCATAAAAAAACCTATTTGCTACTAAAAATAACAACTAATAAGTCTCCTACAACAAATAGAAATCCCAATTTCACTAGGAGTTGTATGTAAAATAGCTAGATAAAAACAAATAATGTGCATTATTCCTTAAAGCAACTTTTAAAAATTGCTGGAAGAGATTTTTCCGGACAACTCCGTATCAAAAAAACAATAGAATATTATTTTTCACGACTACCTTCCTATTTACTAACTGTATCCTTACACAGATTGAGTGCCATGTAATCTAAAGGTCATGGGATCGAGCTTTGGAAACAGCAAAAATGTAGGGTAAAACTGTATGCAATAGTTCCTTGGTCTGATCCTTACCGTACCTCGCACATAACAGGAACTTAATGCACAAGCCAGCCCTTATCCTTCCACAGGTTCCACGTGCAAGGTCCTAATTATCCCATTTTATTGTTCTCTTGATATGAAGTCTTTTCACTTCCTATTTTAATTTATGTACTTATTGTTGTACTTCACCAAATAAATTCCATGAAGAAATTCGTCACTTCAGCAAATAAATTTCCTTGAAGAAATTTGTCAAGTTCTATATATTTCTGTTTTACGCAGTGATATAGTCTGGTTCTGTGTCTTCATTTCGCCATAACCAAACTAGACAATTGCACCTTGTTCTACTTATCACATTAGAATTACACTTCTATCTCGTCAACACCCTGCTAATTTCAGGCTATGGGAAGAATTACGTCGGAGCCCCTAAACTGTGAGCTTCTACACTTGAACATTTTTATTTTATGGGTGACTTGAACCTTCAACTTTTGAATGGAATATAATTGGCTCTTTCGGCTGTTTTACCGCACTGACCACATCCATCAGGTTAGTGCTTTCAGCTTAAACAAAGTTTTTTTAAAGTTAAAGAATTAAGTGGGTGATGTTTGATGGCAAAATCAAACGGGTTAAGAGAGATAATTATGGTCAGTAAATTACCTGTATCTCGTCCGCCATGTTCAGCTGGGTGGACGTAAATATACTATGTCAAGAAACTGGAACCAAGCTTAACTACCACAGACAGATTAGAGCCGTTTGGTGCTTTGTTGCATGTTTGACACCATTAACAAGTATCCAGCACTTTCGTTTGATATTTTTGATCTTTTAGCAGTTATGAAAGATCTTTTATATGCTTTAGTCCTCATGCTTTTTTATGTATAGGCAGCCCGCTGCACAAAAATATTCTGCATTAGCAAGGTTTGCGGGAAGTGTCACATCCCATGGGTGTGTGATGTATACAGTTTGCTTTTTGTGTGTAGGTTCTTGATCAATAGGAGTAAATTGATGAGCACCGGGCCGGAAATCTAAGTTGCGGAGACACTTCACTTTTGGCGCCACACATGCGTCGACAAGACCTAGGTGTGTGTGTGACATCCATACCTAATATGGTCGAACAATTTTGGGTACTTTGATCAAAATCGATAGAAAAATTCGAGACAGATGCAATGATTTCTGATTCGAACTTAACAGTAAACAATGAAAAGATAATTGAAGATTTGAACTTGCTCCCAAAAGATTGTGCATTCCTTTCATTTCAAATATTCCACCATAATTTAGGCATATTTTTATCTCTTATTTTTTGATATTTGAATGATTTTTAGCTGAATTCCCACTCCCATATCCTTACTTAAATCCGAACCACCAAATTATAGAAGGATTCGCACCTGAGTTCGAGCAACTTGGCAGGGAAGGAAAAAAAGATGATGTCTTGGTAGTTCTATGCTGCACCTTGAAAACGATCTCTTCTGATTATTTTGGATCTGGTTGTTTCATGAAACCGAAAAATTAACAACCATCCTAATGACCTCCTTTCTGTCTGCTTTCTTCTTGACATGTGATTACTTTTTATATGAAGAACAGCTGATAAAATATTTGAAATCATGTTTAGCATCTGGGACAGATATACTAATTTATGGTTGAAGCAGAATTGGAATTTGTCTTTGTCAAGCTAGTGTCTATGATGCCTTATCGTGTTTAAGGATCAAACTGGACTTGTACAGAAGGTTTACAAGCTTCTTCTCCTTGCTTTTGTGTATCTCATCTGCTTGTTAAAATATTAAGAAAGAAGACACTTTGATTTAGTCAATTATATATTTAACATGTGCCACAGCATGTGTGTCAGAATATTTTCCTTGAATTAAGCAGTGGAAACTTTTTAATGATGGGTGGTAGTGCAAAATTATAGGCTGAACTAGGATTTGAAGCTTATGAGTTGTTAATTTTAATATTTTCATGTTATTGGGTTCTAAATTAATAATTTATACATATTCAATGAATTTTTAAGGCAAATATAGAATTTGAACTAAAGCTATTGATTTCAGCCAAACCCGGAGCCCATACCCTAGCTCTGCCCCGGCGAGAATTGCACCATAAGTCTTTCTTGGTTACCTAGTTCAATTGTTGTTACATCTAAAACCATCAACCTTTTAGAGTGTGGAAACATGTGTTTTAACAATCCTAAAGACATTGTTAGAGTTGTGACCCGAATTTTGTAGATTCGGCCTTAAAAGTTTCGCGGTGCGATCCATGTTTGTGATTTTTAATGGGGTCTGTGGTGGTAGCGTAGGGATCGGGCCGATAGGACTTATTTGTATGCGCGTATTACATAAGGACATTTAGTGGGTTGTTTTGGGTGTTTAGAAAAATACACGTCATTAAGACTACGTCTTCCACTTTGTATACTCTCTCCATTATAATGAAACCTCCTCTGCCTCTGCCCGTGGTTTTCCCGCAAGAATTTTTGCGTAAATATGTGTGTTATTTTTATTTTCTTTTACTTGTGGTTTGCTTAATCTGACCGAATCATAACAGACACCATGATAGCCTTGTTCCTTATCCAGTTGTATCATTAAAACTTTTCTTTTTGTCCTAAAACTTCTCCTCTTTAGTTCTTCCTACATCTTTCCTAATTGTAGTTGTTATAATTTGGGTGAATGATGGTTGTTGGCAAGATCTCGCTGCCCTGACTTGCGTTACTTTTTCCTGGGTTTAGTTGTGAGAGTTTCAAGTAATCAAATGATCAAAAGTGTGTATGTACTCTAACTGTCCTAACTGTCATTTTAGAAATGCACGGAAAAAATGCAGTCTAAGTATTAGTTAATGAAGCTCCTATAGAATTGTTACTGCCTGTATACTGTACTGTTGTAGTAGCTGCTAACATGTTCATACTTCCACTCCCACGTGGTAGTTGCTTATTGGATGATGAGACTACACGTTTCTACTCCAACTTATGCTTTTTTTTTGGCACGTAAAATCTATACAATGCTCCGAGTGGACTCAAAAATATTGATTTTTAGCTTTGAAATTGGAGAAATAACAGAGTAAGAGTTGGAGAAAAATAAAATACGGCAATAGTATTGTCAAAGAAAATTATTTTATTAATAACTCAAAACATATATTTATAGCTAAATTTCTAACTACACTCCAATTTAAATTGGGATAACTAATTCCTATTCAAATAATAAAGGGACAACTAATTCCTAAGTCACATAGGACTAATAATTAAAAACTACTAAAAATATTTATTCCTACTTTATTTCTGAGATATATTTTCAACACTCCTCCTTGGATCAGAAATTGTCTCGACTTAGGCTGAATTTGACCTCTTGAATAAATCTGCCAATTCATCTTTGTTCTTGCATGACTTGTGTGCATCTTCTATTGGATTAAATAAGAAATTTTTGCCTCTCATATCAACTTACAAAATCTCATGATTAGTGGAATAAAAAATTTGACAATATTTTATATCCTTCTTCCATTAGTTGACCAACACTTAGCAAACTTTTGTCAATATCGGGCACGTAAAGTGATACAAGTATGATCATGGACACTTTTTGAGCATTTTTGAAGACCACCTAAAGAGTGCACAAGCCCAAGTGTGAAGGAGGCCCAAAACCGGTTTTGAAGTGCACTTCATGGGGCAATTTTGGAGCCTTTTAATGGAAGGGATCTTTTGTATTTTGTCCACTACTTGTATTGTAATATAAATATAACATTGTAGGATTTTATGTCTTTAGTTTATGCTTGATATTATAAGAACACTCCTCTTAGAGAGAGAGAGAAACTCCAACCGAAACTAGGGCCTAACACAAAGGTGGAATCGTTTGTGTGTGGTGCATTGCTTGATACGTTGGTGCTTGAGAGATGGACACCCCTCTTGTGTCATTGTAAGAGTTAGGTGAGTGTTGTGTGTAGTGTTAAGGGTCTAAGAGTGGAATAGTATCTTGGGTTCCTAAGATTACGACTTCATTCTGTCTAACTATCTATCCTTGTTTCTTATTTTTAGTTTCGGTTTTCCATGTTTTGTTGTTGAACCTATAGGTTCTTGTTGATGTAACCTTGTTGTTCTTCATTATATTGTTTTACTATAGTTTGTTGGTTGGCTGGCTTCGTGTGTAAAACACTTGTTATTCTCCCTATTTTTGTTATACGTAGCGAATCCGAGAGTGGTCACCTAGATAGTCCACGGTTTTTCTTCTTGTGGACTATTTTTGGTGTTTGTTTTGTTGTGTTCTTGGTCATTCTTGTATCATTTGATATCAAATCTATCTTTGATTTGTTCTAACAAGATCAATCCTGGGTTTGAGAGTTGAAAAATACAAAAAAAAGTGTTGAAATCTGAAAATTCTAGAAAAAGAGAAATATGTCCATCTTGTTTTTGGCCGAGAAAATTATGTTATTTTGTTGTCTTGGCCGAGATTGGTGTTTGTGTGTTTAGATCTAGGTGTTCTTTTGTTTGTCTAGTGTGTTTCTTGTGTTGATATTTTTTTCACTAGCACAAAGAGTGTCAAGATCTAAAGTTGAGCTTAATATATTGACAATATTGAAGTGAACTTGGAGTTAGCCGAGCCTTAAAAACCTTGTTCTTGGCTGCATAGTGTGTTGTTGACATTGGGATGAACCTTGTTGTTGTGTTGTTGTTGAGTTCTTTAAGGTTGTTTTGGTTTTCACATTGTTCTCCATCTATTCTTGCAACTTAAGATAACCAAAAGACTAAAATAGATTCAAAAAGTTGTCAGACAAAGGTTGTAAAGTTGTTATGAGAATACTTGCATACATCACTTCCTAAACTTGACAACCACTTTCCTTAAATCAAGGGGACTTATTTTGTGGGACTAGTAAAGTCAAATCTCACCCTTTTGAGTTTGAAAAGTTGACAAGGAGTACAAAACTTTATTTTCCCTCCAATATTAAGTCATCTATTCCAAAAGGTGTATAAGGACTAAAAACTTCAAGTTATTGAAAATTTGTGAGGGCCGTGACCAATTAAGGGGTGCCACATCACCAAAATCACTGTTCACATAACCATTTTAAGCTCAAAATTAGATCTTCTAGTTTCGTTTTGTTGTTTCTCTTGTTGATTCCATTACTAACTTACGTGTTAACACTAAATTATAAGTTAGTTTTGTAGCCGTTCTTTGTGTTTATGATCCTTCGTGTGTCCTTTTGTTATTGTTTCCTTGAGTCATTGTAGAGTTTTGGTTCACCTCTCAAGCACGGAATACAATAAAGCTTGCCACACTTGTGTGATTGAGTGAAGAAACCGAGAGGCAAAGAACTAAAAAAAGAGTGTGAGGACCTTTCTTTTACAACTAACTCGTTTATTATTTTGTAGGTGTTTTTCTTAGGTAAATTGCAATGGAGGGAACGAACTCCCAAACCGTGGGAAACAATGATACCAATATCCTCATGGCTTCTATTGAGGGCCTCAACCTCCTTTTGGAAAGAATGCAAGTGAGTCTTGGGAAGTTAGAAATGAATGTGTCAACGTTGAAAGGGGATATTTCTACTATAAGTGGGAGATTGGAATGAGTGGAAAGCCAAAGGAGTCGCCCCTCTACTCCGCAATACTATCATATGTCCTCGAGTGGATATGATCAAAAAAATTTCCCTACCATCTCCACTAAAATGTTACACCAAATGGTCAATCCACCAAGACAACCACCAAATACTTCCCAAAGCCTAGAGTTTGATAAACCAACCTACCCTCCACTTCACCAAGTCCAACAAGAAGGATTTGGAACCCAAATACCAACACCAAACCCAATCCCTCTACTTAACCAAAGGCCTCACATTCCAAATCAAGCTCCATTAGACCGAAGACCTTACTTTCTACCTAATCCAAACCCATATAACCCAAACTAACCAAACAGTGTAGAAGGATATGGTGGGGAATAATGACATGGAGGGTATGGAGTCTATGGTAATGCTTACTTGAGGGAAGAAAGAATGAGGGGTAGATATGGGGAGCTAGGACGAGAGGTGAGAGAAGGCCACCAAAATCGAGACTTGAGCATAAACTCCATCAAAGTTAGTCTCCCAATCTTCAAGGGTAGGAGTGATCTCAAAGCGTATCTTGCTTGGGAGTCATTGTGTGACAAGATATTCCAACTCAATGACCTCACTAAGAAAAAGAAGAGTTACTATGTGATAGCTCATTTTGAGGGGTATGCTAATACGTGGTGGGAGTATGTTAAACGGTTTAGGAATGAGATGATCGGGGGACAACTCCACCTTGGCTTCGATTTAAGAACCTTATATGGCAAAGGTACTTGCCTGAGACTTATAGGTATGAGCTCCTTGCCAAATTGTATAATTTAAGGAAAAGGATCAAGAGTGTCATGGCTTACTACGATGAATTTCAACAATTGATGTTGAAACTTAACCACCGGGGAGAGCAAGTAAGTCATGACATTATGCGCTTCAAGGTTGGGTTAAACAAGGACATCTCCACTCGCATGACACTTCACAAATTCGACACCATAAAGGGTATCTTCCAAGTGGCTTTAGAGGTGGAGATGGAGCTCAAAGAGAACTCATTCGTGGTTACCCAACCCGAGATCCCCAAGGCTGTCCAAAAATAGCCTCCAATGTATGAAACTAAATTGAATTCTATTTCCAATCCTAAGGGGTTTCAATGCTTCAAGTGTCAAGGGTGGGGGCACAAGGCTAGTGAGTGTCCAAACCAGAGAAATATGATCCTAAGGAAGGAAAAGTTATACTACCTAGGAGAGGAGGTAGTGATTGACTAATCTTTGGTTGATTGCAAGCCTCAAGATGGAGAGCATAAAGAGGTTGAGATTCAAGTTGAGGAGGAGGGAGAAGATGCATGGCCGTGTGAGGGGCCATGCGAGATACCTCTCTAAAAGAGGTGAGGTCATGAATTTATGGGTAAATTCCTCTCAAGATAAAGAGGATGATACAAATATGATCATGAACATGGACACTTTTTGAGCATTTTTAAGACCACCTTAAGAGTGCACAAGCCCAAGTATGAAGGAGGCCCAAAACTGATTTTAAAGTGCACTTCATGGGGCGGCTTTAGAGCCTTTTAATGGAAGGGCTCTTTTGTCCTTTGTCCACTACTTGTATTGTAATATAAATATAACATTTTAGGGTCTTATTTCTTTATTTTATACTTGATATTATAAGAACACTCCTCTTAGAGAGAGAGAGACTCCAACTGAAACTAGGGCCTAACACAGGTGAAATCGTTTGTGTGTGGTGCATTGCTTGATACGTTGGTGCTTGAGAGATGGAAGCCCCTCTTATGTCAGTGTAAGATTTAGGTGAATGTTGTATGTGGAGTTAAGGGTCCAAGAGTGGAATAGACTCTTGGGTTCCTAAGATTACAACTTCATTGTGTCTAACTATCTATCCTTATTTCTTGTTTTTAGTTTTGATTTTCCATGTTTTTTTATTTAACCTATAGGTTCTTGTTGGTGTAACCTTGTTGTTATTCATTATATTGTGTTAATATAGTTTGTTGGTTGGCTGGATTCGTGTGTAAAACACTTGTTATTCTCCCTATTCTTGTTATAAGTAGCTAATCCGAGAGTGGTCACCTAGATAGTCCACGGTTTCTCTTCTTGTGGACTATTTTTGGTGTTTGTTTTGTTGTGTTCTTGGTCATCCTTGTATCATAAAGGACACTTGAAATTATTTTTGTACCTGAAATTGTTTTGATTGTAACATTCCCTTTTCCTTTTGCCGGAATATAGTCACCATTCCCAATTATGATTTTCTTATTTTCCAAAGGTAAAAACTCTTTAGAAATTAAAGAGTTTTGTCATACGTCGTGTGGTTTGTACAACCACTATCAATCATCCAAAAACTAGATTTCTTGGTTAAAAAATATATTGCCACAAATAAGCGATCTTCTTCTTCTTCTTTGGTGACTTGAGCATCTTCTTCATATTTTTGAGATTTGTTTTTGAAAATCACGGCTTCATGGCCAAGTTGATTACAAATCTTGCATTGTGCATCTGGTCTCTTACAATAGTTAAATGGTGGATGACCTATTTTGCCACAGTGATGGCAAGGTGGGTAAGTTTTTCTTGAATTATTACTCTTTCTTTGAGTCTTGTGGTTGCTACCAAAGCTCTTTCAACCATACCATCCTGCCTCATAAGTCTCCTTTTCTATTGCGCCTGCAACGTATTTAACAATTCTACCAAGGTAATCTTGGATAGGTCTTTTGTGTTTTCCAAGGTAGTATTGATAGTATTGATACTTCGTATCTTTCAGGCACTGTAACAAGAATTTTTTCAACAATTCTCAAATCTTTAAATTTTGTGCCAAGCAATTTTACTTTGTTAACAATGCCAAAAAGACGGTCTGAGTACTCTTTGACGGTCTCAAATTCCTTTATCTTTTGCAATTCAAATTCCCTGATTAGATTCAACACCTTTATGCCTCGTATTCTTTTTTCTCTTGTTTATTCTTCCTTTAGATAATTACAAATTTCTTTTGCTAATTTAAAGGCCATAATTTTTGTGAAAATTATTGGAGAAACACTAGCAGTCGCTTTTGCTTTTGCTTTTTTGATTTTATTTTCCTTTTGGCTTTTGATCTGGGCCACTGTGGGATTATCGGACAGCGGAACAATATCATAATCCTCATCCACGGCCTCCCAAAGATCTAAATCCTATGATAAATCTCCATTCTTACTGCCTAAAGTTGGTAATTCTTACCATCAAAGACAGGAGGAGCTATTTGGGAAAAGTTATTTTCAGAATTCATCTCTTTCACAGATCCCTCAAGAAATTGACTCTTGATACCAATTGTTGGTTTTTAGCTTTGAAATTGGAGAAATAACATAGAAAGAGTTGGAGAAAAATAAAATACGACAGTAGTATTGTCAAAGGAAATTATTTTATTAATAACTCAAAACATATATTTATAGCTAAATTTCTAACTACACTCCAATTTAAATTGGATAACTAATTCCTATTCTAATAATAAATGGACAACTAATTCCTAAGTCACATAGGAATAATAATTAAAAACTACTAAAAATATCTATTCCTACTTTATTTTTGAGACATATTTTCAACATAAAAGGCATTTGAAGTGCCTGAAGTTTTCAGTAGCTGGCAGCTCCTACTGAAATTGTTTCTATTTTGTTTTACATTAAATTTAAATGAGATAAATTGAATCAGTAATTGCAGCAGCTCACACATTAGGGGTTAAGCATGGAGTGTGAAGACAGTCTTTTTTTCGGTATCACACTGTAGATGAACTTCTTAAATGACTGTCAATATATCATTTTTTAAGCTTTTGTTAAACAACACACTTGTGGAAGAAACATAATGTGGAAAATTGAGTTTTCAGAGTTGTTTTTCTTATTACTTTCATATTATTGCAGATACTGGAAAGATGGTACATTTACAATTGATACTGTCCTATTATGAGCAGTGGTGGATCTTGTTGAATTACGGAGAATTCACACAAGACTTCAAGTCATTATTGATGAAGCTTAAGCAATCTCCATTGACATGTAGCTAAGAACTGCAATTGGAGACAACAAAGAGCAAAATATCTAATGCATATGAACTGTTTGAAAGTATAAGGGAACTAGAGTAATTTGGGAAAAATAAAAAGTGAGCATTTTATCTGTGTGTTCACAATTTATACAAGGGAAGAAGCAAAATATCTACACGGCTCTAATCCCTAGAAGTAACAACAAAGCTAACTACAAAATTAACTACAACACTAACTAAACTACCAGCTAATCTAACTAACTCGCCAGCTCAATATCTTAGCTCACTTAAAACTTATACATTGAACACTAAAATAAACAAAGTCACCCCTCAAGTTGGAGGGGGGAAAATTTATAGCCAACTTGTGCATGATGGAGAATGTTTAGCACCTGGTAGGGCCTTAGTCAAAACATCTGCCAACTGATCACTAGTAGGGATATGATGGAGCATAATGAGGCTTTTCTGTAACTTTCCTATAACAAATGGCAATCCACCTCTATGTGCTTGGTCCTTTCATGGAACACAGGGTTCTTTACTATATGGACAGCTGCTTGACTGTCACAAAAGTCAAATATGGGCAAGTTACATGGAAAATGGAGTTCAGTCAGTAATCTTTCTAGCCACACTAGCTCTTTTACCACCTTTCTAACTACCATGTACTCAGACTTTGTTGAAGATAAATAAATGGTTGTCTACTTCTTGGATTTCCAACTAATAAAGCTATCCCCTACAACATAACCACTAACTGATTTTTTTGAAATCAGGGTGAGCAGCCCAATCTGAATCATAGTAAGTTGTGATAGTGTAATATGCATTGTTGGATAGAAATGTTCACAAACAAAAATCCTCAAGACATGATAGGCTATCATAAGATATGGTTCTCTAGGTGTTTGAAGAAATTAGCTACGGTGTTGTACACTAAAGGAAATATCCGTTCTTATATTGGTTAAAAAATTAAGATTCCTTACTAAATTCTTGTGAAGTGTGGGTTTTCTCAACAAAAGACCTTCATTTGCTTTGAGTTTAACAATGGATTCAAGAGGTGACAACACTGGTTTATAAATTGAGCAATTAAATTCCTCTAACAAATCTGTGGTAAACTTTCTTTGCATAATAAGGACCCCATTTTCCTTATATAGAACTCCAAGCCCTAAAAATAATGCAACCTTCTTAGTTTCTTTATTTTTAACTAATCATGAAAAAATTCTTGAGGATGGTAATTTCATTAATATTTGTGCCTGTCAATATCACATCATCAATATAAACAACAATAAAAACTAGTGAGGTGCCAATTTTTCTATAAAATAATAAGTAATCACTGCCTAAATGAGAATAGCCTCTTGAACATAGTGCTTGAGCCAACTTGTCATACCACTGTCTACTTGCTTACTTTAAACCATATAGGTATTTCTTGAGTTTGCAAACTAAACTTGTGTCTTCTGCCATTTTCTTTATGTAAGTCTCAATGAAGGAATGCACTGTTCACATCTAATTGATACATGTCCCAACCTCTCTTCATAGCTATGATAATTAGTATCCTGACAGTGGTCATCTTGACCACAAGAGAGAAGGTTTTATTATAATCAATGCCAGCCTGCTGATTATACGCCTTCACAACCTACCTTGCCTGGTATCTTTCCACTGTGCCATTAATTTTATGTTTGATTTTATATACCCACCTACACCTATTGCTTTCTTGCACATAGGTAGCTTAATAAGATCCTAAGTATTGTTAGCATATAAAGCTTTAAACTCAATTGTCATTGTTTCTTTCCAAGCAGGGTCTGGAACTACCTCCCCATAGGACTTGGTTCACTATCATGAGAAATGTTCCTAACAAGCTGACGACTCTCTGGGATAAAACTTGTGAGTGATAGATAATTCTCATTAAGAAATTGGGTGAGAAGTAGAGGTTGAAGTTTGAAGTTACAGTAAGGGAAAAAAATAAATTATAGTCTTTTAAGTAGGATGGTATGACATGTGATCTAGTTGATCTTCTAAGGTTTAGAGGTTGGACTTATGATTGAGGAGTAGTAAGTTCTGGTAAGATTTGTTCTCTGGAGTTGTTTTTATTTTGTTGTGGTAGAATAGGGATTGAATTAATAGTGATCTAGTGTAGAATTTGTGTATAGTTAGATGGAGGTACATGTAGAGCAGTGATAGTGGATTTATTAGTGACATTATTACCAGTGTCATCATCCAACACATAAGAGTTGTTAAACATATTATGAGTAGAATTCAACAAAATTGAACAAAACTAGAATCAGAGTCAAAAAGTATAAAGGGAAAAATATTTTCATGAAAGAACACATCTTTGGAAACATGTATTCTCTTGGTGCTCAATTCTAGAACCTTGTAACCTTTTGTATTAAAGGGATAACCAATAAAAATGTGAGGTGTAGATCTTAGATCAAATTTGTCCTTATGAGTATTACAATTCGAAAAACACAAGCAACCAAAAGATCTAAGATGAGAATAAGTCAGATGGTTGTTGTATAACATTTAAAAAAGAGTTTTGTTATGAAGAATTGAAAGTGAAAGCCTTTTAATCAGGTAGGTATCTATTAAAATGCATGATCCCCAAAATTTAATGAGGACTTTTGACTTATATGAAAGTGCTCAAGAAACCTAAAGGAGGTGTTTGTGTTTCCTCTCTACCACACTATTTTGTTGGGGTGTATATGGGTATGAATTTTGATGTATCATACCCTTGTCTTGAAAAAATAAGAAAGTCTCATTATTAATGAATTCTGAACCATCATCAGTCCTAATTAACTTAAGTATGACCTTGAATTGATTTTCTACTAGGGACATAAAACCTTTTATAGCTTGAGGAGTGTTTCTTTTGCAACTGAGAAGTTGAGTCCATGTTGACCTACTGTTGGTAAGGAAATATTTGTAGTAGTTGACTCATGGTAAGGGCCTCATAAATCTAGATATAGGAGATCAAATATTTTAGAACAAGATGTAGTAGTCTTTGTTGGAATGGAAGTCTTGTTTTTCTGTCCATGGGACATACTATACACAAGAAGGGTTGTCTAGGTGAGAAATTCACAGGGATAGAAGAGAAGTTTCTCATTTTTATAAAAGGCACATGCCCTAGCTTATTGTTCCATAAGTTTTCTACATTGTTTCTATGAGATATGTTTAACATAATACTACAAGTAGATGAGAACTCAGAATCACTCACATCAGAAGATACTGGAAAATATTTGGAATCAAAAGCCACAGTCTTATTATTTTAAAAAAGGTGAATCTTACAAGTGAAGTGATTGTGGAGTATATATGTGTGGTAGCTGCACTACCAGTCGACATGTTAGAATGAGTAGACAAAAGAACCAATATTTGGAATAACAGAAGTAGTAGGCAAACTAAAGAAAATAGACACAAAATTAGAGGATTTATTTCTAAAAGATGAATTAGAACATGAACTAAGAGACCTTGAGAATAAAAAGTAGAGTCCATTTTCTTTAGGGAAGGGTCGTGCATCAAACAAGGTGAACTTCTGAAACTAATAATTCCTTTAAAGGATGCAGCTAGGTGATATTCTAGCTGTTGATAGAATATTTTATATCTTCTACAAGGGATAATTGTACATTTCCAAGTAACTATTATTGTATTTGATGCTGAATTTTAGTGTTTTCAGGTTAAGGACTTAGCTGGAGGAATAACTGAGAAAAGCAAGAGAAAAAGGACATTGATGGTCAAACTGATGGACAGTCAACCATGTGATGGACCATCAGGCTGTTCGTCAACGATAAGTAGAAGCCTCAGAGTTGCAGGTCTTTGCGACGGTCTAGGTGATGGATTGTCAGTTCCTTGATGGACCATCAACTTAGCCTTCAAATAAAAAATAGAATGCATCATATTGAGGAATGAAGCGATGGGCTAGGTGACGGACCGTCAGTCAATTTATGGGCCGTCAGAGCAAAATAGAACACAAACTCACCGGAAGCGCTGTGACAAAACTAGCGATGGATGATCAGGGACTTGACGGGCCATCAAATCATCCGTCAACCTTGAAGCGGCAATCTGAGTTTCGAATTTTAAAATCCCAGCCCCTGGAAACATATAAATACCCAATTTAGGTTTAATTTAGGTATCTTTTATCATATTTCCATTTTGAAAAACACATTGTACGTATTATTCTCTGAGATTTAAGCTACAATTATGGATTTAGCTATTTTATTCATATTCTCATTAAAGATTCAAAAACAATTATTGGAGCTTTTGTAAGTAATTCTCTGGATTTATTTATGAATAACAAAATGACTACTTCTTCTTCTCTTGAGATGTATGGCTAAATTCCCATAACTAGGTTATGGGAGCCTTGATGTGAATACCTAATTGGGTTTGTGAAAATACTTAATTTTCCTATTTAATTGAGATTGTATAAACCCTTCTTCATATTAGCAACCTTTCTTGGTTGTAAACTTGAAAGGTGAGCCCAAGAACATCACTTGTTTGAGTAGAAAAGTGCATGTTGGGAAAAAAAGAGGTTTACATGGAATCCAAAGGCTTTAACCATTGGGTTATAGGTTGATGACTTAGCAGGATTAACCCACATGAGAGACTAGTTGAATAAACCAACGTATTCTTTAAGTTCAAATGAATTGAAGGATAAACTGTTCATTTTGGTTAAGAAAAAAATGGGTAAACTTTAGAATTCAATAACTCTTACAATTGAAGTTATAAAGTGGGAATTTAAGATAACTCACAACCCCGACTGCTTGAACATCTTGGTGAATATAACTCTAGTTTGTTTACTCTCATTGAATTAACACTTGCAATAAAACTAACTAGTTGGAACATAATTTGCTACAAATATCTGAATACTGCTGACAAGTTAAAACCCCCTTTACTCTGGAACCTTCATCAACAGTCTATTAACAACCATAACACTTAGTTCGTACAGTATTTCCTGTGGGATTTGAGTCCAACCTAGTTGGGTTCTATATTTGACAACAACCACTTACACTTTCTAACGACAGTTGTAATTTGGGCGTATCACTAGGCAGTGAACTAAAATTAAATTGAACATAAAACTAGGCCCATACAATACTTATGCAAAGTTATTGAATTATTCAAAAAGGCATCACTAATCTCTATCACTCTAACTCTACAGAAATTTGGTAAGGTAACCAGGAACGAGTAAGATAAATGTCTGATATTGGTAAGAGAAGGTCATGTTGTTCCCTGAGTCCATGATCCATGAATTAAAAAATAGCTTGTAACATCTACAAATCAATTTAACAATGTAAGTAATAGAGGAGTAACATGCTAGAATACCTACAAAGTTCACAGCTCTACCCATGATATTTTCTGTAATTCTCTTACAGTGTTTCAGTAATACCTCATATCTCCCTAGCCCAGTTTAACTCTCAGTATATGATTATTCCTATATAAATTTTTTAAAATACTTAGAATATTCTTTTAATTTAGAGCTTCCCATTGTGTAGAAAATTCAGTCAGCTTTCCAACGATATAACATTTGCCCAAATCCAATACCCAGGTGAGAAGTTATAGAATTTTTAGTAAAATAGTGTGCCAAAGTGTGCAGCACCGCATAACGGTGAGTGTTCAAATGGAAATTGTCAGTTTCTAGTAGTCCATCACGATAACGGCGCATCGCGCCAAGATCCATTTTCAGAATTATCATTTTTAAGTGAAGATCCGCAATTTCATCGCGTAGCGCCAAGGACCAAATTCGCGTTCAGTAAGGCACCACGATGACACCACATCGCGCCATCAGTCCAGTTCCCAGTTTTCCATTTTCCAGTGAGTCGGTGCAATTGTACCGCATCGTGCCGGCGTGAAAATTAAGATTTTAGGTTTCTGTGATTTTATTTCAAGGATCGTTTGGTCAATTTTCAAAATCCCTAATCAACCTAAACACAAGATTTATGCTCTAAATAATCTAATTAGTCATTATTTTATTAAAGTTCCCCAAAATCAAGAGCTTTCTGTCAAAATACAAAGCCCTAGCTTCAAGAAATCAAGAACAATTCTCAAGAATTCCTTCAAGAACCTTCAAGAATTAATCTTCTCAGGTGTATTAAGTGTTCAATCATAGGTCCTTTTCACCCATGAAGCCTAAGTATCCAATTTAAATACAAATTCATGATCTTTTCAAGTTATTTATGACTTAAAATTATGATTTTACCATAAAATCCCATGAATCTTGTCCTATACCATGTTTTTATGGAGTTGATGTTGATTATTACACTCCACATGTTTTAAACATTGTTGTCCACTGATTTAATACATGGTTTGTGATATTGGTGTTGAAATTGTGTGTTTATTACAAGTTTTAAAATATTCTCATGTTTAATGTACACCATTCATATCAAGTGTTTGATGAAATGCCTACAAGAATGGATTTTTAATAAATGTTCCCATGTTATGTCCTTAAGGCTTAGTACTATTTCACTCTTATTGATATTGAATCCCGGGGGTTATGAATATACAAAAACATAGCTCTTTACTTAGTCTTAGTAGATTCAGAACAATTCAGACTTAATATGAGTAACATCAGTTCAGTCGGTTGTCATAATCAGTTAAACTCATAACAGTTAAGCATTCTGAGTCAGTTCAGTTGGGAGTAGGATTTAGCACCGAGCGAGTATAGAAATGGTGGCTTCTTTGTTAGATAGGCAGAGTCATTAGTAGCAATCTCTGTACTCCAGAACTATGTAGCCAGTGTAGGATAAGAGGATTCACCCATTAGATAAGGCTTGACTACCTTACAGGGGTCACCCATCAGTTTAGGCTTGACACCCTTAGTCCTTTGGGATAGTACATCAGTATAGTGGATCTACACAACCAGTGTTAGTAACTGTGGCACAGTACTAACACCCTTTCTACTGGGGTTACAGGTTGGACCCCAAACTTGCTCATTGGGGCATGTTGGCTAGATGATAGCTCCCACAGTCTTAGTCCAGTAATTTAATTTTCGTTGCTTGACTATAGCATACAAAAATTAGTGATTCAATTATCGAATTTTAGTATTTTATCATTTATAGATTATGTTTAGAACATGTTATATGCTTGGTCATGCATCTCAAGTACTTATAGATTTCATGTATCCTCAGCATTTATAGATTTCATGTATCCTTAGTGTTTACAAATTTCATGCACTTTATTCAATAATAAATATTATATTTATATATATACATATACATTCAGACAAATTTATTGTTCATGTTCAAGAAACCATGCATATCAGCCTACTTTACTTTATATTTCGAGGACAAACTATTTTACTTCATGTTTTCAGTTTAGTAATTAGTTGGAGTTAGTTGGGGCCTATCCCATCAACTCACATTTAGTCAGTTTAGAGGCTTTCAGACACTACAGTAAGTTGTTGAGTATTCAGACTTTAGTTGACTTTATCAGATTATTCTATTAGTTTGGTTTACAGATTTTATCAGTTTTCATTACTTAAAACCTTATGGCTTATCATTTGTTCTTTCGCATATATTATATTTTATTCAATGCTCACAGCAGCTACCAGCTCAAGGGTTAGCTTGTGGTTCCTTGGGACTGTAAGCACCGTGTGGTGCCCAGGGTGTACTCTCGGGGTGTTACAAAATTTGTATCAGAGCCTAAGGTTTTAAAGTGTCCTAGGAAGTCTAAAATCCACGTCAAGTAGAGTCTTGTGCATATGTGTGTAGCACGCCACACTTATGGATAAGAGGTTGTGAGATGTTTAGGTAAAGTTTTTCTTCTTTCAATATTCATGTCATACGAGTGGGTATGATGCTCATGTTAAACTCTCTATCTAATTCATTCTCCTTTCTATTTATAGAACATGCCACCCAGAAATACAAATGGAAGAGGAAATGTAAACCAGCCAACACCTCAGCCCGTTCAGGAAGATCCCCTGAGTGACCACATTTTTCATGCAGAGTTTATAGCTGCATTCACTACTCTAGTCCAGTCTGTAGCAACTCAGAATGCACAGGTAGCCGCTATTTTGGCCAACCCAGTGGAAAATACTACCACAGCTAGAATTTGGGACTTCACCCAAATAAACCCTCCTTCATTTTTGAGATCCAAGTCTGAAGAGAATCCACAAGAATTCTTGGATATGGTGCAAAAGGTAACAGATATTATGTAGGTAACTTCTAGCGAGAGTACTGAATTGGCTACTTACCAGTTTTAAGATATAGCCCATACATGGTTTAAGTAGTGGAAGGTAGATAGAGGCACAGATGCAGTGCCTGTAGAATAGAAAGAGTTTATTTCTGCATTCTTAGATAGGTTATTCCCACTGGATTTGAGGGAGGCTAAAGTGTTAGAGTTAATTAAATTGAAGCAAGGCAACATAACGGTGAGTATTCTCTCAATTTTACTTAGTTAGCCAGATACGCCCCTCATGTGATATATGATAGCAGGTCTAAGATGAGTAAGTTTGTGTCGGGTGTATCTAACAACATGGTCAAAGAGTGTAGGACTATAATGCTAATTAGGGAGATAGAATTGTTTAGGTTGATAGTCCATGCTCAACAGATTAAGGAGAAGAAGGCTAAGGAGAGACAGAGGGAGAGCAAGAGAGTTAGGACGAGCAGTTTTAATTTTAGTTAGCCAAGGTCAGAAGGTGGTAACTGTCCGCAGTTTCATTAGAAATCCTCAGTCCAGCTCCATCTTCAGCTAGTGCCCCAGTACCTATGTTCAGGAATGACCATAGGGATAGGGTACCAGGCTCTAAGTCCCAAGCCAGTGTTAACAGCGTTCGTACAAATCCTCTTTTCCAGAAATATGGTAGTAACCATCAATGCGAATGTAAAGCTGGCAGTGATTTATGGTTTGGGTATGGTAAGCTAGGCCATCAGATTAGGGAGTGTCAGATAGGTGCTCAGAAAGGTAGGGATTTACGCTAAAAGGGCCAGTCCCATTAGTCATCAGTTCCAGTCAGCCGCCCAACTTAGCAGGGTGCCACTTCCAATGCTACCAGTGGTCAACATCCAAACAAATTGTATGCTCAATCCCGACAAGATTAGGAGAATTCTCTGACATAGTTACTAGTACGTTGCAAGTTTTTTATTTACATATTTATGCTTTATTAGACCCAGGAGCTTCTCTTTCTTTTGTACCTCCTTATATAGCTGTCAACTTTGGAGTCAGTCCCAAAATCTTAATAGAAATTTTCTTACTCTCTACCCCAATGGGCCAGTCTATCATAGCTTGATGGGTATACAGGAATTGTTCAATTATGATATCTCATAGAGTCACTTTAGCAGACTTAGTAGAGTTAGAGATGATGGATTTTGATGTCATTCTCAGCATGGATTGACTTCATTCATGCTATACCTCAGTTGATTATAGAAATAAGATTGTTCATTTTCAGTTCCAAATGAACCAGTCCTTGAATAGAGGGGTAGTATTACAACGCTTAAGGGTCAGTTGATTTCATACCTTAGAGCGAGAAGCATGATATCCAAGGGATATGTCTATCATCTCGTGCGAGTCAAAGGCTCTAATTTAGACAATCCTAGTCTTGAGTCAGTTCCAGTAGTAAATGAATTCTCAGATATGTTTCCTGAAGATCTTCTTGGAGTTTCTCTCGAAAAGTAAATCGATTTCAAAATAGACCTTCTCCCAGACACTCGGCCTATTTCTATTCCACCATACAGAATAGCTCCAGCTGAAATCAAAGAGTTGAAAGAATAGTTAAAAGACCTTTTAGATAAGGGGTTCATCAGGCCCAGCATCTCCCCATGGGGTGCTCCAGTCTTATTCATGCATAATAAAGATGGTTCTCTTAGAATGTGTTTAGACTACCATCAGTAGAGCAAAGTCACAGTCAAGAACAAAAACCTACTTCCTAGAATTGATGACTTGTTTGATCAACTTCAGGGTGCCAGTTACTTTTCTAAGATAGACCTTAGATAAGGCTATCATCAGCTCATAGTCAGAGAATGTGACATTCCGAAAACAACTTTTCAAACCTTATATGGTCACTTCGAGTTTCTAGTCAGGTTCTTTAGTCTCACTAATGCCCCAGTAGCCTTCATGGACTTAATGAATCACAGGTTTAAGTAGTAATTGGATATGTTCATTATAGTCTTCATCGATGATATTCTTGTCTACCCCCATAACGAGAATGATCATGCAGATCACCTCAAAATCATACTTCAGACTCTCAGAGCCCATCAGTTATTTGCTAAATTCAATAAGTGATAATTTTGGCAAAGATCAGTAGTATCTCTTGGTCATATTATTTCCGGTGATGGCATTAGAGTTGATTCTCAAAAGACCGAGGCAATGAGAAACTGGCCTAGACCTATTTCTCCATAAGATAGCAGGAGTTTCTTAGGTTTAGCTAGCTATTACCATCAGTTTATTGAAGGGTTTTCATCTATTTCATCCCCCATGTGAAGATTGACTCAGAAGAAAGTCAAGTTTCAGTGGTCAGATTCCTGTGAGAAGATTTTTTAGGAGTTGAAGACTCGACTCACCTCAGCCCCAATTTTGACCTTGCCAGATAGTTCAGATGGATTTGTTGTATACTGCGATGCATCCCAAGTAGGTTTGGGTTGTGTCCTAATGTAGAGAGATAAGGTCATAGCCTATGCCCTTAGACAAATTATGTAACACCCTAAGTCTGTACCCCGGATGCTACACGGTGCTCATAATCCTGAGGGACCAAGCTAACCCATGACTGGTACCTGCTACAATAACTGAATAATAATACTGTAATTATGTAGAAACTAGACAAAAACTTTCCATAAGGTTCAAACTAAAAGTAAATACAGAATACCAAAAATTGAATACTGATATATCTGTCTGAAATACTCTAGTCTGAAAAAACTCTACTATCTGAACAAGGAGTTGATGGGACAAGCCCCAACTAACCCCAACTACTGAAAAATGATAAACTGAGATACTAAAATAATAAGTTTGTCCTCGAACTATAAGGACTCACCACTAAGTCTGCTGCTGATAGATCCGTCTGCTAAGTATGATTGGGAGCTCGTGCATCTAAACCTATGATATAAGATGTCATAGTGCAAAAAAAAGGTATGTATAAGTACTTTGAATGTACTGGTATGCTACGTGAGGTAGGATAGGATGTATGGGCTCATATGTATGAACAATACTGGCTGAATGACTTGAATATAACTAAATAAGAGTACATGCATGAATACGTAAACTGTAATGTGATCATGATAACACTGGATACTGAGTTCTGAATTACTAATTTACTGATATATGAGTTTATTGTTACTGTGTATCTAATAACTGAGTGATTGTATTTGATAGTCCTGATTCTGAAGAGCTGGTCTAAGTTCTATACTAAGCTGAGTAACTGTAACTGACAGTCCTAAATTCGTAGAACTAAACTAAGTTCTATACTGAGACTAAATCTGAAACTATAACTGTAGGAGGTAATCATCTAACCGACATGCCTCTTCTGAATAGATTGGGGTCTAACCTGTAACCCCAGCTGGAAGGGTGTCAGTACCGTGGCACGGGTAAAGACAAGTTGAGTCACCCTCATCTGGCAGGTGCTCTGAATGAGAATGGTGGTACCCTCAACTGGTAGGTAGGACACCTTATCAACCCTTAACTAGCAGGTTGATATCTTAACCTACACTGGCTACATAGTTCTAGAACACAAGGATAACTTCTAAGGATCACACCCTCTATTGGCAGGTGAGTCCCAATCCTTGGGTTTACTAGATGCTGAATCCTACTCCCAACTGAATAGACACTGGACTGAATTCTAAATGGTACTAGGCTGGACTGAACTATTACTGATCGTACTGCCTAAAAGAACTGAACTAAGTTCACTGAGTTTCGTTGACTGATGGAATACTACTGAATTTTGTTAACTGACAAAATTTACTGTGGTCTGAACTAAATAGTAAATTGGACTGGACTGATATTGAGTCTACTGAGTTTTTCTTGAGTTCTGTAACTGACTAAGAGTACTATTTATTATGATATGACTGAGATTATTCCATAACTGACAGTGGCTCTAGGTAAACAACTAAATTATTGGGTATTAAATACCCCTAGGACTCGATAGCATGAAAAGTAAAGTATCACATGACCTTGCATAGCATAAAAAGGAACACTTGTTCATAATGCATCTATAGAGGCATTTTATCAACCACTTGAATTATGAACTAGTATACATGCTAACATGATATAATCTCACTATTTAATTCACATGAACAACTCATCAAACACTTGGAAGATATTGTATATACACATAGTACTAATCAACACATGAGCATCACAATTTCAAGGCTTTAACATGAATTCACATTATACTACATACATAATAATTGTTTTTACATAGATCTTTCACTTAATCATGGAATAGAAACCCAATCAACATTATATTCATGAATACACTTGAATCCAAATCATGGAAATTTGGAAATCCCTTTACTTAAAGTTTAAAATAGATTCCTGGACTCCAAGGGTGGAAGCGACCCTTGGATGAACACTTGACATACCTTAAAAATTAAATTCTGAAAGATTGATGGTAATTTCTTGAGCCTTAAATTGAATTTAAAATCTCCTAGGGTTTGTTCTTGAGAGCAGCTTGTGAAGAATGAATAGTTTTTGCTCTTATAAGGGTTTAATTTCATGTTTTGAGGCTGATAGACTTAGGTAAAAGACCCAATTACCCCCTAGGATGTGACTTTTTAATGACTAAAAACTGATCTAGCGACACGCAGACCGATATGCCACATCATTGGCATCGACACGATAGCTAACGCTCTACGTCGAGTCTGTGTTGGTTCACTGGAATTTGCACTAGGAGATGGAGAAAAATATCATCAACGTGATGGGTGATGCGGCGCATCGATATCGCATCGATCCACTGGTTTGAGCTTTCAAATGTGATCTAAACGAAGTCTGAAAAATCCAAAACTTGTCCGGGAACACCACTGACATTCCTGATCATGATTGAACCTAAAAATCATTACTTTAAGGTCATGAGGGTCGTGAAATAGAGTCGCCAACCCATGAAGGATAAAATAACACTAAGCCTAAATACTTAGCTAAAATTTTCTAAGTCTGGGACCCCTTAACAAGCTGTAAAGGACTGAGATAAGCTTAGGATTTTGTGGGGTCTTACAATATCTCCCCCTTGGGAACATTCGTCCTCGAATAAGACTGACTAAGCTGAGAAACACTGATAGACTGAGATTACACACTGAACATGCATATCTAATGCATGGAACACCTCACTGAAATACTAATAAGCTGAATTTTCAAACTGAACATGAATATCTGATGTATGAGTACATAAATGAACCGATTCGTGAATGCATGACTGAATATGTAATGGTAATGGGTATCAAGTTTATAACTATAACTAAACATGGACTAATCCAATCTAAGAAAGACTATTACCTTAAGTTGAGAATACTGTTGAACCTGAGATCAGTTATTAAACATGCATGAACGGGAACATAAAAACATAACTGAGACTGAAACATGATACATGAACTAAATTTCATGGAATGAACTGAGCCCCTGAATACATGTCTTATGGATGAAATTGAAACTTGAGGGTCCTCTTATGAGTACCCACTACTCCAAATTGGATTCGTTACGAGATGAGAAGATGGAAGGTTTAGGTCATAAAAGCTCCGGGGGGGGGGGGGGGGGTATAGTGCATCTCCCCCTTGGGACATTATGTCCCTTGAAGAATGCTGACTTGGTTGAGATACTGAGAAAAATTGAGATGATGCACAAGGCACCTACAAACTGAATCGTGAATGCATATGAGGGATCTAAAATTGAGGCATGACACCCGAACTGAGCTGAACTCAAAACCACATGGTTGCTTGATCATGGAATAGTTACATTCATAAGACTTCATATAGTGCGACTAGATGGAAGGATGGGAAACCCAACCATACGAAAATTATCCGCCTAACTACTAAACCGAATTGCTGGTTTTGCGAACTAACTTATGCTGAAACTTATATTCAACGGGAGCCTTTCTTTGATACTCTTTCTATAGAGTTCTAGTGGCTTTAGGGAGTATGGAGTCTTGGCATGGCTGAATAAAAAAATCACATCCTGGCTTAAATTCTGTAATATAAGTCGGGGCTGACAAAACATCATCTAAGATGAAGTGACTAAACCTTATGCACTGCAACTACAAATTTTCAAGCTTAGACATATCCCTTGAATACTCTCTCAACTATACTCTCCACCTTAGTACATCACATCACCTGAGACTACTAAAAATATTCATATGGATGCTGAGCACGAGTACATAAACATACTAACTTATCTGATTATCTGAATGGATAATAGATGAATACTTGGTCATGTAATATTAGACTGCACTTAGTCTAAACAACTGGACTGGAACTGTAGAGTATTATCCATATGAAGTAAGGACTGACTGTGTAACAAGAGATAACTTGAATTCGTGAAAACTGTATTATTTGAGAATGCAAGACCAAACGTATACCATGATTCTAAAATATTATGTAAACTGAGGTACTGAAATACTGATAACTGAATAACCGATAACTGTATGCTATGGTCAAGCCAACTTGAAATTGAATTAAGTTTCTGATCTGATTACTGGACTGAGACTGTGACAAAGACTGTAACTAAGATGATAACTAAGACTGTAATTGAGACTGTACCTGGGACTGTAACTAACCTCATACTGGAATTGAATACTGAGTTCTGATAACTACGTCATGGAGACAGGCATAAATCGAGGATCTGAATAGACACTCACACTTGATATTTTCTCAACTTATCATCTCATGAAATTTTTGATTTCTCTCCCTTCAATAGCTAAATACAACTTCTTGCTAGCCATTTACTTAGCATACTATCCTGATATTCAAGTCTATTCTCATAACTATAGCCCCATGTAAAACAAGCATGCAAAAATCTTTCCTTATCACGAAACATTTACTCTCTCCCATCTAAGCAATCGTCCATCACTACTCATTTTATAAGGAGAGTACACTAAAGGGTTAAAACATGAGGACTCAAAGCGTGAGTGAATACTATGCTGAGCTCGACACTTAACTGAGGCCTGAGAAATAGAATAGAAACACCATAGATTTATTAAGAGACCTAAACTGAGGATATACATGACATAATCTGAACTTAGCCAACCGTTAAGAGTGTAGCATGAGTCTTGAAAACTGGGCATACTGTAAAGCATGACATGAGTACATGAGTAATGAGCTGCATGAACTGAGTCTGGAGTTTCTGTATTCATGAAACATGATTCGTAATACTGAGTGAACTAAAAATCCTATACTAGGAACTGAAAGCGTATATGATTTTTGCTAATGTGCTCAAATATAAACTATTATCATAGGGCGGACATATAAGATGTGAATAGATAAGATACCATGATAACTGATGTTTTTTGAGAGTCTGGAGTACAATTCTGAGATGCTCAGTGGGTTCATACTTATTACGGGAATAGACAGAAGTGTCATCTATGTAGACTATGATGAATGTGTCCAAGTAATGCTTGAACACGTGGTTAATCAAGCCCATGAAAGGTGCTGGGGCACTGGTAAGTGTAACGACCCAAACTTACCTCCCGAGATGTCACATGGTGGTTAAGGCTACAAGTAGCCCCAAGCTAACCCTTTGAGTTTATTTCTACTAATAACACTTATTTCAAGATGAAATAATTCAAACACAAGCATAGTCATATCGTATGAAAAGAAATACAAAGAAAATGCTCGGTCCAAATGACCACAATACTGAAAACCTTAACACAACCACAATCTGATAACTAAAATGACAAAGCCTCTACTAATCCATGAACTAGAGAGCCATTGGGACAGGTCCCCAACTGAATCGAAATGAATTAAAGGTAATAACATAGTCTCTCTAATGTTGAAATGTTTGACGATAGGTCCTCGAACCATAAGGACTCACCACTATAGGGATATAGAAAGAGGTACTCAAAAGTTACTGATAAGGCTGGGACTGAGCACTTGAACCTACATTAAAAGACAATGTAGCAGATAGACGTATACGTGAATCAGCACTTGGGAATGTACTGAGTATGTGGGGATGCATGCATTTATATAAAACAACATCAATACTCTTTAATCAAATCATGCATGAAACAAGTAATGACTCACATGGATTGAATAAGTATAAAATGTAAAGCTCATGAATTATGTAGAATGGAGCATGTAACACAAATCTCGTAAGTCATCATAGTTTAACTTTGAAATCAGTAGTCTTCTCTTATTCTTATTACCCATAGGCTAAAAGAGGCTTTAAACAATACTTTCAACTCATTCATATGCCTCATGGAGAGTAAAACTTCTTTAATGCTCAAGAACTAATAACTCTTTTGTACTCAAATACTTGGAATACAGAATCATATAACTTTGAAACATACTTGAAGACATTTCATTCACTTTAGGAAAATATCTCATTGGAAGGGTAAATACTTTAGTTTTCAAGGAAGTAATTGGTCTCGAAGTTTAAATGTCAAGGAAGGTTCTCTTAACCGACATAAACTATGCGTGCTACATGGAATCCAACGTTTTGACCTCTTATGTAAGAGACCTCACGTTGGGGAGAGACATCAAACTCTTGCCAGGGAGTATAACCTAGGTCCAGTGATCACTAAACAAACTCAGCCTTGGGCCCAATTCAACTCGGCCTTAGGCCCAATAATAATCATAAACTTGACCTCAGGTCCAACCTATGGTGGCACATAGTTTTAGGGTAAGAAACCACAGTAACTTACCCGCTCGGTGCTAAATACTACTCCCTTTAGATTATCTGTGCTCATCTCATAAAAATCCACTTTTGTAAATAATCTCATGGTTCACCATGAACCCAATAATCAAATCTGTACTCTCATGTAGGAAAGTGGATTTCAAAGCTCAATGACTACTAGGTCAAACATTTCTCAACATTCTTAGAATACTCAAATCATGGGTGCTTATAACACAATAGTTCATAAAATTGCAAGTCTAAAGTAGGGTTTAATAACCCATAATTCAATCTCAATTTAAAACTCATCAAAAGCATAATAGATAGCATATAGATTCATAACCCATGTAGAAATCTGGAAATTTCAGTAATTTGTCTCAAAATCTCAACATACTTATATACTTCAATATCTCAAACATTTCAACTATTAGCTTCTCAAAGATTTAAATCATGGAGTGTAGACCTAACTGTAATTTTTCAATAAAATATGTAAAATCATGCCATTAGACTCTCACTTCATGGGAAACATCAAAAGCTTGCAACCAAAATCAATGGGTGAAAACCCTCAATTCAATTTCATGTAAAATCTCATAAATTTCAGAGAAATTGTAGTTTAAATAAGCCTTTGGGCACAGGGTGAAAGGATTACCTTTGTTCAAAACCCCACATACCTTAGATTATGAAATTGGATGAACGAGATTGCTCTAAACTATTCTTCTTACTCTTGAGAGAGAGTTCTTGCAACCTTTGAACTTGGGGAACTCAAATTTTAACTCAATTTGTAGAATCCATGGTAAGTTCTTAGATTTCTTGGAGAAGGGTTTTGGATTTGCTTTTGAGGGAGAAACTATAGCTCTCTTATGTTTTAGATGATGAATGAAGCCATTTGCTTCATTTGGAATATATCAGGGTATAAAAGAGTGGAAAGGACTGAAAAGCCCTTTTAAAAATGAGCTAAAAATACTGTACGGGGTCTACGATAGTCAGAGCGATGGTCCATCACAAGTTCGATGATTCGTCGGCTCATCCATCGCAGGATGACATAAAAAAGGACATACTTCCTCGATGCGATGGTTGGATAGTTGGTCTATTATAGTTTCGATAGTCCATCGGATTGTTCGTCGAATGATGACCAGGATGAGACCACACTGCCTTAGTGGCGATGATCTCAGCGATGGTCCATCACAGCCTTGACGGTCCATCATCCTGGCCATTGCACTTGGGCCAGGAAAGAGAGTTTCTACCTTGGTTATGATGGTTCGAGCAACGGTCTATCACAAACTCGATGGTCCGTCGGATCGTCCGTCGCACCAGGGCGGTTTCGATAACTCTCAATAAAACGGCCATAACTTCTCACCTCGATGCTGGATTTGGATGAAATGGTATCGTTGGAAAGCTAATTCAATTCTCTACATGACAAAAAGTCAAATTTTTGAGAAAATTATATATGGTTGAAACTTAAATCACTTGGGAAGTCACTTCTCAGTCTTTTAGGGCTAAAATCACGCCTCACTTGACACGCCCTAAGGCTCATTCTCTGAGAGAACTTTGCAGGGTCTTACAGTAAGAATAAATGAAATGACTAAGAATTTGAAGTGACCATACCAAGTTCTGAAAGCTATTTTTAGAATGCCACATTCTCTGACTCTAAGCTGATGATAGCCTGATCTGAGATTTATCTTAGAAAAGTAAGTTGTACCCTAAAGTTGGTCAAACAAGTCATCAATTTTGGGAAGTAGATACTTGTTCTTGACCGTGACTTTCTTTAGCTGATGGTAGTCTATATATATTTTGAGAGAACCATCTTTCTTACGTATGAATAAAACTGGTGCACCCCATGGGGAAACACTGGGTCTAATGAATCCCTTGTCTAGAAGATCTTTCAACTATTTTTTAAATTCTTTGAGTTTTGCTGGAGCCATTCTGTATGGTGAAATAGGTATGGGCTGAGTATCTGGAAGAAGGTCTATTTCAAAGTTGATTTCCCTTTTAGGAGGAACTCTGGGAAGATCTTCGAAAAACACGTCTGGGAATTCACATGCTACTGATACTGACTCAAGAGTAGGGGTTTCTGATCTAAAGTCATGGATTCGAATAAGATGGTAGATACATCCCTTAGATATCATTTTCCTTGCCCTAAGGAAGGAAATAAGCTGACCCCTAAGTGCTGAAGTACTACCCCTCCACTCTAGGACGGGCTTATTCAGGAACTGAAATTAGAAAATTCTTTTTCTGTAGTCGACTGAGGTATAGAAGGAATGAAGCCAATCCATGCTGAGAATGACATCAAAATTGATCATCTCTAATTCGACTAAGTCTGCTAAAGTGACTTTTTGAGATACCATAACTGGACAGTTCCTGTATACCCATCGGGTTATGATAGATTTACCTACTGGGTTAGAGACAGAGAAAGGCTCTACTAGACTTTTGGGACTGACTCCAAAGTCAACAGCTATATATGGAGTTATAAAAGACAAAGAAGCTCCTGGATCTAGCAAAACATAAATATGCAAATGATAAACTTGTAACATACCAGTGACCACATCAGGAGAAATTTCCTGATCCTATCAAGACTGAAGTGCATAGAGTCTGTTTGGGCATTTCCCACTTGTGGCACTGGAAGTGGCACCCTACTGATTCTGGCAACTGGACTGAGCTGAGAGATAGTTTTTCTGACTCTGCAACCCACCTAAGAACATTGTTTGACTCTTTGGCCTGGCTTACCACATCTAAAATATGCATCACTGCCAGTTTTACAGACATCCTGATGGTTTCTACCATACGTCTGACAGAGAGGATTTGTTTGGCCACTTTTGGCCTTGGCTTTCTGGCCCCCTTATTCTTTCTCTCACTTTTCCTACATCTATTCTCCTCACTTTATGAAGCTTGAGTCATAAGCCTAGATAGGATTGTAGCTAACTGATTGTTCTGGGCTACTACCGAATGAGCTAAGGTAGTAAAAGATGTCCTGAGTTTGGAGTGAGACACATGCTTATTCATGGGATCTGCCTGAACAGGCAGAGGCACTGGCTGGTTTCTAGAGGGAAAAAGACCTAATTACCCCTGAGGATGCATCTTTTTAATGACTAAAACTAACCTAGTGATGTACAGACCGACACACCGCATTATTGGCATTGATGCAATGGCTATGCACCGCATCGAGTTTGTATCGGTTCACTAGAATTTGCACTGGAAGCTAGAGTAAAATATTCATCTATGCGATGGACGACTCGGTGCATCAAGATCATATCAATCCACTAGTTTAATCTTTCAAATATGTTTTAAACGAAGTTTAAAAAAATCCAAAACTTGTTTGGGAACACCCACTGATATTCCTGATCATAATTCAACCTAAAAATCATTACTTTAAGGTTATGAGGGTCGTGAAATAGAGTATCCAACCTACGAAGGATAAAATAACACTAAGTTTGAATACTTAGCTAAAATTTTCTAAGTTTAGGATCCCTTAATAAGATTTAAAGGACTGAGTTAAGCTTAGGATTTTGTGAGGTCTTACAGCTTAATCCCTACGAAAAGAATTACCCTACCCATGATCTTGAGTTAGCAGCTGTTTTGTTTGCCTTAAAGATTTGGAGGCATTATTTGTATGGAGTGCATGTAGATGTGTTCACCAATCACAAAAGCTTCCAGTATGTGTTCTCTTATAAAGATTTGAATTTACATCAGAGAAGGTTGCTAGAGTTGTTGAAAGATTATGATATGAGTGTTCTATATCATTCGGGCAAGGCCAATATAGTGGCAGATGCTCTTAGTAGGTTATTTATGGGTAGTGTTACTCACGTTAAGGATGATAAGAAGAAGCTAGTTTAGGAAGTTCATCAGCTTGCTAGGTTAGGTGTTCATTTGGTTGATTTTGCTAAGGGTAGTGTTTGGGTTCAGAATAGTTTGAAATCTTTTTTGGTCTTCGATGTAAAAAAATCAAGATAGAGACCCTAGTATAGTCAAGTTAAATGAGTCAGTCAGATCAGAAAGTAGAGGTTTTCTCCCAAGGGAGAGATGGTGTGTTGCGTTGCGTTGCCAGGGTCGGTTATGCGTGCCAGGTGTAGATGACTTGAGGCAATGAATTCTTGTAGAAACATATGGAGCGTGTTACTCTGTTCATCCAGGGACCACTAAGATGTACCATAATTTGTAAGAGATCTATTGGTGGAGTGGGATAAAGAGAGATATGACAGAATTGGTAGCTAAGTGCTCTACATGTCAGCAGGTTAAGATTGAGCACTAGAAGCCTAGTGGGTCTATGCAGGAGTTCAATATTCCCACATAGAAATAGGAAGAAGTGAACATGGACTGTGTGACGGGTTTGCCTCGTACCCATCATCAGTATGATTTTATTTGGGTCATTGTTGACTGGATGACCAAATCAGCTTATTTCTTGCCAGTCCACACTTTTTATTCAGCCGAGTACTATGCCAAGCTCTACCTCAGAGAGTTGCTTAGGTTGTATGGTGTTTCGCTATCTATCATTTCAGACAGAGTTACTCAGTTTACCTCTCATATTTGAAAATCTTTTTAGAAGGGTCTTGGTACCTAAGTTTATCTCAGTACCGCTTTTCACCCTCTGATAGATGGTCAAGCAGAAAGGACTATTCAGACTCTAGATAATATATTAAGAGCATGCATAATTGACTTTAAGGGTAGTTGGGATGATCACTTGCCTTTGATCAAATTTGTATATAATAACAACTATCATTCCAGTATCCAAATGGTTCCATTTGAGGCTCTTTATGGGATAAGATGTAGATCTATGATTGGTTAGTTTGAAGTAGGCGAGACTGTTGTTGTAGGTCCTGTATTAGTGTTTGATGCCTTAGAGAAGGTTTAGTTTATTAGGGAAAGGCTTAAGGCAGCCTAGAGACTTCAAAAATCATATGCAGATGTGAGGAGAAAGTATCTTGAGTTTGAGATTGGTGACTTTGTGTACCTAAAGATCTCTCCCATGAAGGGAATGAAGAGGTTCGGCAAGAAAGGGAAGCTTAGTCCCCGATATGTCGGTCCGTACAAATTCTCAGTCGTTTTAGAAAGGTAGCTTATGAGCTCGAGTTGTCTTCATATCTAGCTTCAGTGCACCCAGTATTCCACGTCTACTTGCTAAAGAAGTGCATCGAAGACTCAACAACTATCGTTCCTTTAGGAAGCGTAAACATTCAGAATGATCTCTCATTCGAAGAAGTCCCAGTCAAAATTGTCGATCATTAGATCTACAGAATGAGGAACAAAGAAGATCCCTTGGTCAAAGTTCTTTGGCGGAACCAGTCCATTGAGGGAGCTACTTGGGAAGCAGAAGCAGATATGCGTACCAAGTATCCTCACCCAAACTCAAATTTAGCTTAAGGTAACATTCTTACTTAGATTTACTCAGTTTTATGTCCAGATATAGTTACAATTTGGTCCTTATTACCGCTGCATATCATCATGACATTCATACATTTATGAATCAATTCATCCATGTACTCATATATTAGATATGAATGTTAAGTAGGAAAACCTAGCTTATCAGTAGTTTCAGTCATGCAATCATGCTTTAGTTATGCATATTCAGTATGTAAACATAGTCTATCAGTACTTCTCAGCTTAACTAGTCTCATTCGAGGATGAATGTTTGCAAGGGGGAGATATTGTAATACCCTGTATCTCCCTAGCTTAGTTTAACTCTTAGTATATGAGTATTCCTATATAAAAATTTAAAAATACTTAGAATTTTTGTTCAGTTTAGAGCTTACCATTGTGTATAAAATTCAGTCAGCTTTCCAACGATATAAAATTCACCCAAATCCGATACCTAAGTGAGAAGTTATAACATTTTTAGTAAAATAGTGTGCCAAAGTATGTAGCACCATGTCGCGGTGAGTGTCCAAATACCAATTTTTAGTTTCTAGTGGTCTATTGTGATAATGGTGCATCGCGTCAAGAGCCATTTTTAGAATTATCATTTTCTAGTGAAGCTCCACGATTTTATCGCGTTGTGCCGAGGACCAAATTTGCGTTTAGTGAGGCACCGTGATGGCGCCGCGCCATGCTATCAGTCCAGTTCCCAGTTGTTCATTTTTTAGTGAGCCGGTACGATTGTATCGTGTCGCACCAGAGTGAAAAATTATTTCAGGGAATGTTTGGTCAATTCCCAAAACCCCTTATCAGCCTAAACACGAGATTTATGCCCTAAATAACCTAATTATTCATTATTTTATTAAAGTTTCTCCAAAATCAATAGCTTTCTCTCAAAATACAAAAACCTAGTTTCAAGAAATCAAGAACAATTCTCAAGAACTTTTTCAAGAGCCTTTAAGAATTAATCTTCTCATGTATGTTAAGTGTTCATTCATGGGTCCTTTTCACCCATGAAGCCCAAGTATCCAATTTAAATACAAAGTCATTATCTTTTCATGTTATTTATTATTTGAAATTGTGATTTTACCATGAAATCCCATGAATCTTGTCCTATACCATGTTTTTGTGAAATTGATGTTGATTATTACACTCCACATGTTTTAAATGTTGTTGTCCACTTATTTGATTCATGATTTGTGATATTGGTATTGAAATTGTGTTCTTACTACAAGCTTTAAGCTATTCTCATATTTAATGTATGCCATGCATATCAAGTGTTTGATGAAATGCCTACAAGAATGGATTTTTAATAAATGTTTCCATGTTATGTCCTTAAAGTTTAGTACTATTTCACTCTTATTTCTATTGAGTTCTGGGGGTTATAAATACCCAAAAATATAGCTGTTTACTTAGTCTCAGTAGATTCAGAACAGTTCAGACTTAATATGACCAACATCAGTTCAGTCAGTTGTCATAATCAATTAAACTCATAACAGTTAAGCATTTCGAGTCAAGTCAGTTGGGAGTAAGATTTAGCACCGAGCGAGTGCAGAGATGACGACTTCTTTATCAGATAGGCAGAGTCATTAGTAGCAGTCTCTGTACTCCAAAACTACATAGCCAATGTTAGATAAGAGGAGTCACCCATCAGATAAGGCTGGACTACCTCGCAGGGGTCACCCATCAGTTTAGGCTTGACACCCTTAGACCTTTGGGAAAGTACATCAGTATTATGGATCCACACAACTAACGTTAGTACCTATGGCATGGTACTAACACCCTTCTAATTGGGGTTACAGGTTGGAGCCCAAACTTGCTCATTGGGGAATGTCAGTTAAATGATAGCTCCCACAGTCTTAGTCCAGTAATTCATTTTCCGTTGCTTGACCATAGCATACAAAAATCAGTGATTCAGTTATTAGATTTTATTATTTCAGCATTTACAAATTATGTTCAAAATATATTATATGCTTGGTCATGTATCTCAAGTACTTACAGATTTAACGTATCCTCAGCATTTATAGATTTTATGTATCCTCAGTGTTTTTAGATTTCATGCACTCTAATATGTTATATATATATATATGCGCATATATTTAGACAAGTTATCATTCATGTTCATGAAACCATGCATATCAACCTACCTTATTTAGCATACCAATGCATTTAAAGTATTGATTGCATACTCTTTTCTTGCGCTATGATGTATTATACCATAAGTTCGGATGCCCAGTTCCCGAATCGCACCTAGACATTTCAGACTATCAGCCGTAGCAGTGGTGAGTCCTCATATTTTAAGGACACACTATTTTACTTTATGTTTTCAGTTCAGTAGTTAGTTGGAGTTAGTTGGGGCCTGATCCATCAACTCACATTTAGTCAGTTTAGAGGCTTTCAAACACTACAACCAGTTATTCAGTATTCAGACTTTAGTTGACTTTATCAAATTATTTTATCAGTTTGGTTTACAAATTTTATCTGTTTTCATTACTTAAAACCTTATGGCTTATCATTTATTCTTTTGCATATAATATATTTTATTCAGTGCTCACAGCAGGTACCGACTCAAAGGTTATCTTATGGTCCCTCGGGACTGTAAGCACTGTGTGGCACCCAGGGTGTACTCTAGAGCTATTAAAGTTTTCAGTACTGTTGCCTCCTTGAATTTGAAGTTACTCTAGTAAACCAGCTAGTTGATTAAATTGTTACTCAGTAATGACTTGACTCTTTATCTCCTAGCTACATCTACAATCATTCTTTTTAATATTGTTTTTATTTTGACCTTTCATTATTTCTATCATAAGTCTTTGCCATTATCTCTTTAGAAAAATCATAAAATAGCTCCTGTCCTGACATTTTTCCCTTTTGTAAACCTAAAATTTGGGCTTAAACCATACAACTTGTAATATTTTTCCTTAGTATGACTAGGCTTCTTACAGTAGTCACAAAACAGGTGGAACTTTTTTGGAGGTCTACTACCCCTACTGCTTTTGTATGGTGCATAATTTGTCCTAAAATTGTTGTTGGTGCAAGCAGTATTCAAAAAGAGAAAAACAGGTTCAAGATTGAACCTGTTATGAGGTTTGACCTCTCTTTGTATTTCCTCCTGAGTCAAAATGGAGAAGCTTGAGCCATAGTAGGCAACGAGTTCATCATCAAAATATTACCCCTGACTATTATGTACACCTCATTCAATCCCACAAAATAATTGAATGAGTCGCCGGTCCTGCTCAGCCTTGTGGAATTTTTTATTACCACCATAGACGCACAAACATATGCACTAAGAATTCATATCCAAAGTGCTAAGATCTTTCCTGAGTTTTCATTTTTATTTTTGTGTAGTAGCCAGTGATGTAGATGCTCTCCTGGTTGAGACAATTAATTTCACACTGCAGTTGGTACAACTTTACTCCATTATGTTGATTGTACCTATCCTCCAATTCGTCCCAAAGCTCTTGAGTGTTGTTGACATACTGCAAACTATCTCCAAGTTCCTTTAACAAGGAGTTCAAAATACATGAGGTAACCATATCATCATACCTATTATGCAAAATTAAGAGCATCTGGATTTGGTTTTGGGATTTTGCCATTGATGAAACCCGTCTTGTTATTCACCAACAATGCTCAGAGAACTCTCTGTCTCCATGAGTGATAACCAGATCATCAAAAAAAATAAGAACAGTTGTAGATCCAACACCTTTGGATGGATTCATGTATAAGACATTAGTTGAATCTTTGAAATCTTGATCTAGATTTGATTCTCAATGTGTAGTTTCCCTATCATGATTGTGTTCCATGATCACAGATATAGAAAATCACTAATTCGTTGTGTTAAAAGAGAAAACAATGGTAGATTTGGAGAAACGAGAAAATAAGCAGAGAATAGAACTAGGAATTGATAAAAAATTGAACAATAGAGACAATGATTCTGCGGAAAAAATGATGAATTTGTGGAAAAATGAACATTACAACTCTGATACCATGTTAGAATTACAAAGAATTTACACAAGACTTCAAGTGTAGGGGACTGGGGGTGCTACGGCACCTGAACGGTGTGTAAAATTTGTATATTCTAGTATTCTATAAAATATATTCTAGACTTCAGATCACTCAGCCATTGCTGTAGGTTAGTTAACTATTTCGACAGATCACTTATATATTGTAACAGATATGTCATCTGTTGCACAGACCATTCATCCTTCTCAACAGATGAGTGATATGTTTTGTATTGTCATAATAAATTACTCAATCGTTGCTACAGGTTATTTAACTGTTCTAATAGATCACTCATATGTTGCAACAGATGATGTTGTAATAGATGTATGATTTGCTGCACAGACCATTTATTTTTCTCAATAGATGAGTGATATATTTTGTATTGTTGCAACAGATTACTCATCCGTTACAATAAGTTATTTAACTGTTCTAATAGATCACTCATATGTTGCAATAATATGTGATCTATTACACAAACCATTCATCTATCTTAAGAGATGAGTGATACGTTTTGTATTGTTGTAACAGATTGCTCATCCGCTGCAATAAATTTGTTATATGCTGAAACAAATATACTAGCTGGTGTAATAGATAAGTGATCTATTGAAATTGTTATTTTACTATTTGCTTGTTAGATTTACTGTTATCCTTTTTAACGATGCATTAATCAACTATAATATATTTTTTTATGTTCCTGTTAATTTTAGATAATATAGCTCCCAAAAGAATAAAAACCGAATCAAGTCCAAGTAAAGGAACAGGTGAAATAGCTAGGCTACATCCATCACTCTATGAGCTTGCTCTACAAGAGTTATCTCAATCAGAAGTAGAATATGATGAATACGGGGAGGAGAAATATTTCAAAAGAGATGATCCAAATGCTAATAGCCCTTTCATCGAAGAGTTGGTCAAAACCTTCAGCATTGATCGTTATCCTATGAGAATATAGTGCAATGGTGCCATAGATTTAACGGGTGATTTTATGGTTAAGTCAGCCATGGAAAAATCTTTCAACGCCTTTAGGGACATTTGCTTTGGGAAATATCTTGATTTGCCGAAGGATAACAATGCTCATTTTAAAATGAAAATAATATATGAACTTCTCAAGTGTAGTTTTATGTATTAAAACAAAGATAAGATGGATGAGGTATGAATAAATTACTGTGGTATGCCTGTTTATTTTGGTTGGAAGGAGTTTCCCATAGTTACTAGACTAAAATGTTATCCTCCTTCTCAAGTTATACCTATTCTAACCCCCAAAAAAGCACCACGCACTCCCCAAAAAAGGTAAAGGAAAGTCGTGTGATCGTGATGACCTGGTGTCCATTGTTGGTCCAAGCTTTAAAAATAAAAATTTGATAGAAGTGTTGAAAGGTAAAGGACTTTCAAAGAAGTACAAGCAGTCATTGTGCTTGGTTTGGTTTGTACATAATATTCTTTGGGTGAGAGACGTTAACAACAACATAAACATTGGTTTAATAAAGCTCTCCGAGGTTCTTGAGGCATTTAACAGCTATCCTTGGGGTTATGGAAGCTTCAAAATGACTGTCAAATATTTGTTGACTCCATTAGCGCCAAAGGCAATCAACTTCTATGGCTTTCCATGGGCTTTCATGGTAAATGTTTCTTTCTTTTATTATGATATCATTCATTTTTTTACTCAATAATGTGCTTGATTTATTGGCGTTATTTTATAGGCTTGGGCATTTGAAGCCCTTCTTTATTTGAGACAACAAGTGAACTACCAGGAAGAAGTTTCCTAACCAAGAATCTTAAGATGGTTGTCGGTCAAAACTGATAAAAATATAAAATTTCTTGATCTTTACAACCCTCCGAAGGATGTAGTAAGTATAATTATAATTAAGTTTTTTATTTTAATTAATAATTTTTTTGAATGATCTAATCATCATTCTAATATATGTAATGATTTATGTTAGATTGTGCATCCGTCGCTAGTTTCGACCAATCGAGAGTTGAAGATGCCATTTTTTCTTACTTTATGGTCTGTGCAAACTTTATCGAACCCTAAGTTCATTGGCAGGATAAAAATAAAATTGTTTGGAGCAACAACCATTAAAAAAAACACAATTTTAGAGGGTGGACTTGTTGTTGTTGATGGTCTTAGTGGTGATGGAGCTGTTGGTGGTGGTAGTGGTGCTGTTGTTGATGATAATGATTCTCCTCTTACAATATTTGAACTAAACTATTATGATTATGATCATACTGGTTATACAGATTTTGCCTCTCCCAGCGAATGTTCTGCATGCAAATGTCAAGACCGTAGGGCAAAACATGATATCGTGATTAATGCTATTAATGCATTAACTGCTTCTATAAAGGAATTGACATCTAAGAGGGGTACCATTCCATCAAAGAGGATTTTATTTCTATCTACTCCACTAGAGATTAAGGCTAAGAGGAGAAGGACAGTAATTTTCAAGGCATTATCAAACATAGCGAAGTTTCAACTCCTTTGTCCGTGTATTGCACTGAGCAATGTACAATGTCCAAAGAAGAGCAGCACAAGCTGAAGAAGGTGAATATATATGTCTTCCAACTAACAAACAGACATATTTCTATTTCAACAGATGACACATTTCCTGAAAATTATCAAATAAATATTTATATCTATTGCAATATTTGACTAACTTATTGGACCAGATAAAGTATCTATTGCAACATATGTCTCATCTATTTTAGAAAATCAAATAGCTCTTCGTATCGCTTTTATTTGTACCAACAGATGACCTATCTGCTGCAACAGATGAGTCATATGTTGCAACAAATGGTTCATCCGTTGGAAATTATCATATAGGTCTTCTTCATGTAGAAATTTTTTCCAACAGTTGATTTATTATTGCAATACAAACATAATCTATTTGGGATAATTTAAAATAGGAGGAAGACCTGTTTGATTTACTAGAATAGACGAGTTATCCTTTTCCATTTTGTTATATCTCCGTGAATAACATTGACCGATTCTAGATTTCCAGGTGGATGTAGAAGTTACTACTGAACAACATTGACAATATGCTACTCTACTCTTTTTATGAAAATATGGAGAACAGAAAGCACATAAATTGTACGTAAGTGCCAATAAAGATCCACAACGAGCAAAGCCGAATATCATAGCACCGGATGAAGAATAACTTGAACTTGTCCATATTGAGTAGATATTTATAGCTTGATTCTGTCAAAGTAACAATCTCATCCCTCCTTAGGAATCCTTGGCATCAATACTTAAATTATTGATGTATTTGTTGAGATCTGTACCCATAACAATTTTTTAACATTTTATTTATTCATTGATTTATTTTAGCTAAGTTCTTAAGGCTTTGATTTATTTTATTTTGTCTATGAATTTTATTTTTTCCTTAGATTTGAACTTAATAATTGAAATGGAATACTAGATTCAAATATTAAAACTGATAATGTATCTGTTGCAACAGATGGCACATCTGTTGGAAAATATCAAATAAATTTAGACATATGTTGCAACAGGTAGGTAATCTGTTGGAATTTATCAAACAGGTCTTCCCACTGTTGCAATAAATAGACTTAGATAGAAACACCGACATAATGCAATAGATGACCAACCTATTGGAACAGATAAACTATATGTCAAAACAGGTAGAATATCTGTTACAATGGATGGAGAATCTGTTGCAATATAAAAATTCCACTTTCATTGAACATAAAAAAATTGCCACTACATGTAAAAAAGTAAAAGTAAATTGAAATAAAAAAGGCAGAACCCATTGACAGTGTTCAGTTCAAACACCTAAAATAAAATAGGCATCAAGTAGATAGTGTTCATTTTAAATATGCAAAATAAAGTAGGCATCAAATATGTTAGATTGACACTTTTTGCTGACTTGGTGTCTGATTTGGCCCCTAATGGTCATTTTCCTCCCAATGTCTTATATATTAATCTTCTTCCTTAAATTTAACCCTGAATTCCCAAATCATCTTCTTCTTCGTCATCTTTTTTTTTATCTATCCAAATTATTTAAATTATTTGCATTTGGTCTTTCTTTTCTTCAATTTTTTCTAATTGAGCTTGATAATGTTGAGGCATCTTTCACTATTTTTTGTGATAATGATTTTCGATATGTAAGTGCGGTCATGAAGCTCTATTGAAGACTTCTTGGACTCAACAAAATTTAGGTTGTAGCTTTTTTACTTGTAAGATTTCAAAGGTAATATTTTTTATTTAATTAGTTGATTAATTATTGACTTATAATTATTTTGTAATTGTGTTCTTGTTTTTATAGAAATTGGATGGATGCGATTATTTAAATTGGTATGACGAACGACACCCTTCACAAGCAAATCGTGTAATCTGAGGTTTGTTGAACAAAGTCAAGGCTTCTAAAGAGAAACAAAATCGAGCAAGAAAGTACTACTTTGTTGCCGTTATTGCTACTGGTTTGGTGCTGTTGGGCACATGGATATTCAAGCCTAATTTCTGAATTTTCATGGTGGTGTATTTGTTACTGGTTTGGTGTTGTCGAGCACATATATATTCAAGCGTAATTGTTGCAAAATATCAAACAAATTTAGGCATATGTTGTAAAATTTAAGTCATCTGTTGGAAATTATCAAACATATCTTCCAATTGTTGCAATAGATTAGACTTAGATTAGATAGAAATAACATCAGCATAATTCAACAGATGACCAACCTGGTGCAACAGATGAACTATATGCTAGAATAGATATAATATATTTTACAACAGATTGACAATCTATTGCATTATAAAAAACTCAACTTTCATCAGAAAAAAATTATTGCCACTACATGTACATGTATGTAATTTAAAGTAAAATGAAGTGTGACTTAAAATAAAATATTGTTATTTCACAGGCTCTTCTATATACACAAGCTCCAAGCATCCAGTTAGTACCCCATAATCCCAGACCTCTTACAGGTTTGCCATAGCATTGTTGAACAGAAGGGTCATTAGCTCGGTCATTTCAGTGCCGGTCAGCAAACATTCGATGTGTGCAAGAGCGTGCGAACCACACGCATAACTGATATCATTATTTGGAAGGGTCATGACCTTATTTCGACCTTTGAAATCCCATGGTTTATTCATTAACACTTTCTTTGACAAATGATTCATCAGTTTACTCTCCCTCTATAAGATGGGAAACAGCTCCATCAGTGGCTGCACGAGGAAAAAAAGATCGACCTCGTCGGTGGCAGGTTTATTGCAGTCATAAACTTTGATCTTTACCTTCTCGAGTAGTATCTCAATAGCCTGATAATGTATACCATCCACGCTAATGGCTGTAAGAATCCTCTTTGCCTCGGTCAAACTCTTGCCGTGTGGATTAGGCCTCTCCCCTCTAACATATTTTATCATTTCTTCTTCATCTCAGTCCAACATAGAAACTAAGAAATCAAATCTCGTGCCACAGTCTAACACAGAATTATTGAGTTGATCATACTTATCCTTGAGTTTCTTGCAGAAGTTGAGGTCCATTATCCTATCGGCAACATCATAAGCTTTTGGGTACGTTAATTGCCTTTTCCTCATGAGACAGAGAATTTTGTCAAGATGCTATGATATAAGAATTCAATTTTTAAATAGGTTAGTAATTGTAAAGATGGTCCATCTATTTCATAGGGTTCTTTGAATCAATAATCCAATGCAACTTATGCAATAGATGGATAATAAGTTGCAATATAACCACTACCAGTTGCACCAGAATACCCAACTATTGTAATAGATTTCACATCTATTGCGTAACTTCTTCTTCATGGGGTAGATTATAAGGCTAGGTTAGGAAAAGTACACTTGCCTTGTCCTCTTACCGTATATGTATATTTGTCATAATCTGGAAGTCTTAGGGGGAAAAGGGAGACCTGGGGTAATCTGGTGCGCCTGACTTGGCATTCTTAGCCTGTTGCAGATCGCTCTTCTCTTTGGCGCCAAGTACCACGTATATGTCCCCATTCTTGAATGGCCCTTGAACTTTAATAGCTTTTGTAGAGGGAGGGGTTGTAATTTTTTTTTAATTTTTGATTGGAGAGTACTCGGTTATTGCTTCTTTCTTTCTCCTAACCAACACTATAGGAGTGTATGGATCCCTCACCTTATTGGATGGTATGACACCCTTCTTGGATTTGAATTCCTCGATAGCTTTAGAGATAGCCTCTACTTTTTCAAAGATTTTATCTTGGCTGTCCTTGCACTCTTCGCATTTGCAACGAGAACACAAGGGTAAAGAGGGGTGAAAAAGGGTGTTTTCAAACATATTTATTTTTTCTTGAGAATCAACATGCTCATCATCATGAGTGGTAGCAGCATCAACATGCCTACCACCAACACTAACAACTTCACCAGAAGAAGAACCCGGATCTACCTTAGTAGGTTGGTCATGAAGAGCCTCAACATTAGGCTGACCTTGCCTAACTGCTCTTCTTATGGCTGTTGCTCCAGCCAATTCCTTCTTTATTAACTCCACCATTGGGTCTACTATAGTATCAACATGACCTATAGTAATATGAGAAGTCATCAACGACTCCTTCTCAGTAGGCAAGATCCAGGGATGAACAACCTAGAAAAAAAGACAGATACATTTAAATCATATAATATAATAATTTTCACAGTTGGGTTATATTTTAACAGTGTCAACTTCTGCAATAGATTAATAATATGTTGCATCAGATTACCCATGTGTTGCATAGTAGATGGTTAAAATCCGTTTGAGTTAGGTTCAGAGAACCAGAGCAATACATGGATAATCTGATGCACAATATCAATCATCTGTCGCCAATCTGTTACACCAGTTGCATAAGATGGGTAATCTATTGGGCTACATGTTATACAATAGATGATCTGTATGTCTATTAACAATATGTTACATCAGATTACACATCTGTTGCATAATTTGTAGTAGATGGTTAATTTGTTAGGAGTCAGGTTCAGAGAACTAAAGCAACAGATGGGTAATCTGATGTAAGATATCAATCGTCTGCTGCAACAGATTATCCATATGCTGCACTGGTTGGCACAAAAGGGTAATATGTCGCAATAGATATCCCATCTGGTGCATCAGATATAACATCTGTTGCACCAGATATAACATCTGTTCAATATCTTTCATTGAGTAACGTACTGCATCATTTGGAGGGTTAAAGAGATCAACCTCCTTAATTTTGATGTAGCTCTTTGCAGCCAACCACCTAAACATTTTTGGATGAGAAACCTCATTTGGGTAATCCATTACATGCTTTTGGAGGGGAGAAATGACTTCAAATGTCCAAGCCTAAAAAATGTAAACAGGAAGCAAGTAAAAAAATTCATAATAACTATATTCAATATAAATTAATGGATGAGTTAAAATAGTGATTAATTTTACCTTGAAAGCCCAAGGAAAACCGTATAATGTGGTCATCCTTAAGGATAGTTTTGTCAGTAAATATTGAACAGTTAAGTAGAAGCTGTCATATCCCCTGGGATAATCGTTAAATTTATCAAAATCATCAGCATGCGCCAACAAATCATCTTCTATGACCTTGTTGATGTCTCTTGCCAATATAACTGAATGGACAAACCAAACTAAGCACAATTGCTCCCTGTACTACTTTGGTATGGTTTTATCATGAGATCTGTCAACAAATCCGATGTTTTGTAGCCACATCGAGCAATGTCAAACAACCCATCTATTTTTTCCTTGCATTTTTTCTTGCCTTAGATCTTTTGTGGGGTGTTCCCTTAGTGATAGGTGGTTCTTCTAGATGATGGAATCTCAATCCCGTCACTATGGCAAACTCTTGCAAGCCAAAACAAACTGGTATACCACAGTAGTTGATCCAGATTTCATCCATCTTTTTGCCCCCTCCTTCGGATCTACATCATCCCTCACGTACTTGATCTTGTACTTGAGAATACCATATACCATCCTCATATGGAAATAAGCAGGGCACTCAGGCAGCTCAAGAAAGCTTCCAAAACAGCTCTTCTTAAAAAGTTCGTCTAAGTTTTTGTCCTTCATAATTTTTCTAAAATAAATAAATTTACTCCCCATCTGGCATTTAAGTATAATTTCACCAATTAGTTTTTCTTCTGCTTTTTGGTTCTTTATCGGTATCACAACTTGAAACTTGTCAGTACTAAAAGTTTTGACAGGATCATACTGGGATGTCGATAGTAATTCACGCCCCTTTTGTGATCCATTATCATTATGTTGATGATCATCCTCTTTCTCTTTTTCACTCTCTAATTCCTCCCCTTTCTCACTTTTATTTTCTTCATCACCATCTACATATCCTTGTCCACCTCCCTTAATATTGTTTTCATATCTCTTCTCAACTTCACTTTTCTCTGACTGAGATTGTTCAGGAAGATCCTCCAAATCCCTCTGTACTGTAGCCTTTTATTGGATGGTCAGACGTTGATCTACTTTTACTTTCTTTTCTTTTGGGAGAGATGTTTTACCTACAAATAACAAAAAAACAAAAATTACATTACAATTGATGTATGCATAAATTTTTAAAATACATTACAAACACCACTAATAACAACACACCAACAACCACCACCACCACAAACACCACCAACCAATGCCACAAACACTATGAATACCGACACCACTGACGGCCATCATAAACACCACCAACCAATGCCACCACAAACACCACCAACCAATGCCGCCAATAGCCACCACCAGTGCCACAATGACGACGACAGCCACCACCGTCACAAATACCACAAACATTATCCAATAATACCACGACAGTCAACGAAACACTGCAATAGAAACTAGAGTTTTCTCGAGTTCTTCCTAAGATTTTACCATTAAAAATCGAAATTGTAAACCCATTCTTGAAGATAATACAACTAAAAGTTATCTTTTTCATCATTAACTTAAAAGTCCTTATTTTTTTTAAAAAATAACAAATATAGAACTCTTCTCAAACTCTCTGTTACCTACGAAAACAGAGAAAATGACTGATATAAGCAAGAATGAAGTTGAAAAATAATACCTATGTGGTTGAAAATGAGAAGAAAATTGATCTGTTATGAAGGGTAGAGCAATTTATTGAGTAGTTGTAGTCTGTACTGTATAATTGAGTGAGAAAGAGAAAAAAAGAGAGAACTCGAGATTTGAAATGATGAAACATTTTTCTCGCAAATGGATGATTTGTATTTTTGAAAAGAATGACAAGTTTTGAAAATATTAATTTGGTCCGAATTGATCTTAATTATTTTTTAAAATTATAAAATATATGCGTAATTTTTAGCCCTCTCATCATGTAATTGCCAAAAGACTCAATTGAAGTTGTAGTTGACCCTATGAACTGACCCCTGGTACTAGATTAATCAATTTAGGTATATGAACTCAATTAAAATTGTATAAAAATAAATGTTCAACCTGTTGCATCAGATACGTATCTTTGTAAATTATCAAACATATTAAGTAATTTGTTACGACATATTACCTATTTGCTATAAATTATCAAATGGATTGTCACATGTCGCAATAAATTACCCATCTGTTGCAAATTATCAAATAGGCACAACCATCTATTGTAGCTGACCGTATGAGAACTCACCCCAAGTTCTAGATTAATCAATTAAGGTATTAGTTGAACATATGAGGTAGTAAGAATTGGTTCACCTTAGAGTGATCGATCGATGACTCTGGTCGGGGGAACGCAATACCATCTCATCATGCAATTTTTAAAAGACTCAATTGAAGTTATAGTTGACCCTTCGAGAAATCACCCCTAGTCCTAGATTAATCAATTAAGGTATTAGTCTAATATATGAGGTAATAATAATTGGTTCAGCTCAGAGTGATCAATCGACAACTCTGGTTGGGAGGAATGCAATACCATCTCATTATGTAATTTTTGACCCTATGAGAACTAACCCCTGGTCCTAGATTAATCAATTAAGGTATTAGTCTATCATATGAGGTAATGAGAATTGTTTCAGCTCAGAGTGATCGATCGACAACTCTGGTCAGGAGGAACACAATATAGTCTTATAATGTAATTTTTGAAAGTCTCAATTGAGTTGTAGTTGGCCCTATGATAACTAACCCTTGGTTCTAGATTAATCAATTAAGGTATTAGTCTAACATGTGAAATTAATTGAAATTGTATAAAAACAAATGTTCAATCTGTTGTAATAGATTAACCATCTGTTGTAAGTTATCAGTCAAATTAAGTCATTTGTTGCAACAGATTACTCATCTGTTGTAAATAATCAAATAGATTATATTATCTATTATGACAGATTACCTATCTATTTTAAATTATCAAATGGATTGAGTCATATGTCGCAACAGATTACCCATCTGTTGTAAATTATTAAATAGGCGCTGCCATCTGTTGTAGTTGACACTATGAGAACTCACCCCTAGTCCTAGATTAATCAATTAAGGTATTAGTTGAACATATAAGGTAGTAAGAGTAGATTTAGTTCAGAGTGATTGATAGACTACTCTGGTCGGGAGAAACGCAATACTTTCTTATATACAATTGCTAAAAGACTCAATTGAAGTGGTAGTTGACCCTATTAGAACTCACCCCTAGTGCTAGATTAATCAACTAAGGTATTAGTCTAATATATGAGGTAATAATAATTAGTTCAGCTCAGAGTGATAGATCGATGACTTTGGTCGGGAGAAACGCAATACCGTCTCATCATTTAATTACCGAAAGACTCAATTGAAGTTGTAGTTAACCCTATGAGAACTTACCCTGGTCCTAGATTAATCAATTAAGATATTAGTCTAATATGTGAAATCAATTAAAATTGTATAAAAACAAATGTTTAACCTGTTGCAATAGGTTCACCATCTATTATAAGTTATCGAATAAATTAAGTCATTTATTGCAACAGATTACTCATCTCTTATAAATAATCAAACAGATCATGTCATCTGTTGTGAAAGATTACCCATCTATTGTTAATTATCAAATAGTTTGTCACATGTCACAACAAATTACCCATCTATTATAAATTATCAAATAGGCACTGCCATCTGTTGCAGTTGACATAATTAGAACTCACCCCTTGTCCTATATTAATTAATTACGGTATTAATTGAACATATAAAGTAGTAAGAATTGGTTCAGCTTAGAGTAATCGATCGATGACTCTGTCTGGGATGAATGCAATACCATCTCATCATGCAATTGCCAAAAAACTCAATTGAAGTTGTAGTTGACCTTATGAGAACTCACCCATGGTACTAGATTAATCAATTAAGGTATTAGCCTAACATGTAAAATCAATTGAAATTGTATAAAAACAAATGTTTAACATGTTACAGTAGATGTCTTTTCTGTTGGATTTAATCAAACAGATTATGTTATCTGCTATAATATTTTATGCATCTGTTGTAAATTATCAATCAGGTGCTACATCTGTTGCGATGGATGACCGAGCTTTGGAAAATTTCAAGTAGAAATTATTATCTGTTGCACTTAGATATTTTAAGACCCTTTTTCTTTAAAGCAATTTAGGTATTTCCTGTCCGAGATAAAAAAGTTAAAATAATAAGGTGGTAAAAAATATTACTTCGATAACTCAAAAATCTCTTGAGTGAGTAGTCTTATATGGTCTTTTCAATGTCACCATCTCCTTGTGCCCCTCAAAAGTTAAAAGTTATTAATGAATATTTAAAACCCATATCTAGAAGAATACTCTCTCTCCTTCAACCATAGAGTAAAGTAAGACTCAACTCATCTATTGGTCTTCTTCATTCTTCATTCTCCTTATTTTCTTTTTTCCTCTTTGTTCTTTCTTCTTTCGGATGAGGATCCTTTCGAATCTCAACCAATCAATATCTTTTGTTGACCAAACTGGATATTCTGATTCCTTTGTTTTTTTCACATTGAAGGTAAGGTTCACTATTGCTTTTTCTATCTCGTCTTATTCTTTGTATGTCATTTAAATTAGATATTTATATCTGTTGCTATTAATGATTTACACATTACCAGTTTCCTATTTATTGAGAAAATTGAAGGAAAGGTGACTTTGAAGTCTTGAATGAATGAACCGTTGTTTTTATATCTGTTGCAAAATGCCTCATCGGTTGAATAGATGGGTAATTATTTCATCAGATTGGTCATCTGTTAATTCACTCAATTTTATGTTACCCTTTTATACAGACGGAGCAACTGTTTGAAGAAATCAAACTAGTAGTAAGGCTGATTTGATTTATTCCAATAGATGACCAATCTGTTGCAACATGTCATCCATCTATTGCAACAAATGCCTCATCATTGAGTAGATGGGTAATCTATTGCATTAGATTGGTCATCTGTTGATTCAGTCAATTTTGTGTTACCCTTTTGTAATGTTCTTTTTGCTATTCTGTTATTTGACATCAAATGTATTTCTCTTGTTTGTGGATAAAGGGAAGTGAAATTAGATCCATTTTTGCCCAACCAACATTAAAGGCTAGGGTAAAGATGGGTTTGAAGAAATAAGCTGCTTGTAGATAGAACCACTTTATATGTGGTAGGTATGTATTATTGGTCAACCTATCACGAAAACACACATTCAGTACAATGATTTTGTGAATGTTTGTTATTTACCTATTAAGCATTAATTTTATCAAACAAGATATGACATTTTACAGTTAAGATTATTAGGTTCGAACTGGTAAGGCTGAGGGACCAAGTAGGTGGTGTCGATAACCTATTATAATTTAATGACCATTTATTCTCATGTTTTTGTGTCAAGTTTGGGGAAGGGTTTAAGTTTTTGGCAGCAGTGTAAATATCCAATAGTGATTAGACTGGCTTTAATAGCTCAATGGACTTCTTGAAAGGCCTCCAAAGCCTCGCACTGCAGCAAACAACGATGGAACCAATAGAAATTTCCCTGGTCCAAATTTATATGGATGGGTTACTGGAGGAGACTATTATATAATAGTAGGTGCTTGAGAGAATACCTGTGTGGGAAGGGGGAGATTGAGAAGGCCATATATCATCTCAGACCTTATTTAAGAGGAAACACAGGGTACAAAGGAAAGTGTAGTGAAATTGGCTGATGAAATTGACATGAAAAATGAAAAAACTGGATGAGCTATGAATGTGAAAGTGTATCCAAAAATGAAAATCCATCAGTCGTTGAAGAAAAAGAAGAATGGTCAAGAGGACTTGAGCTGGTCACTTTGATAGAGACTGCAACTAGCGAGCATAACCTTAATGAAAACCCACAAAATATAGGACCAGAACTCTAAGGAAGCAGCTTCACGAGCATGGAAGGTGGTAAGATTGTTGGTCATAATTGAAACCTGAACCAACTACTCCTGAATTAAAAATATGGGATCAAGCCAAGGTGGTAATTTCTCAAGTTAAAATTGCATCCCATGCCTCCTGTTTATGGATCTGGTCTGGTCAAAGGCAGTGGAAACAACAAGGCACTATACCTGCCCAACTTCAGACCTTTTTGTTTCTACTGCCATTGACCTGATCATAGCCACAAACAGAAGGCATTGCATGCAAGTTAGACTTCAGAAATTGATGCCTTGGCTTCCCATATTTTTAATTCAGGAGTTGTGAGTTCAAGTTTTAATTCTCCACAACAATCGTATCAATTTCCTGTTCTTGTAAAACTTCTTCCTTAGAGTTCTGGTCCTACACTTTGTGAGAGTCTTCATTGAGGCCATACTCGCTAGTTGCATTCTCGAGCAAAGTGTCCAGCTCCAGTCCTGTTGACCATTCTTTTTTTTAACTACTGATGGATTTTTATATTTGGATACACTTCCACATTTGAAGCTCATCCAGTTTTTCCATTTCTCATGTCAATTTCATTGGCCAGATTAGCTAGAATTTCCTTACTTGCTTCCCTGTGTTTCCTCTTAAACAAGGTTTGAGATGCTATATGGCCTTCTCCACCTCCCTCTTTCCACACAGGTATTCTGTCAAGCACCTTCTGTTGTATAAAAGTCTCCTCCAGTAATCAATCTATATAAATTTGGAACAGGAGAATTTCTATTGGTTCCATCATTGTTTGCTGCAGTGCGAAGCTTTGAAGTTCTTTCAAGAACTCCATTACGCCATTAAAATTGGTCCAATCATTATTAAATATTTACACTGCCACCAAAAACTTGAACCCTTCCCCAAACTTGACACAACAACTTGAGTATAGACCGTCATTAAATTATAACAGGGTATGACACCACTTTCTTGGAACCCTTCGGCCTTATCAATTCACACCTATCAAACTAAACTGTACAATGTAGGATCTTGTTTGAAGGATCAGTGTCTAATCGATAAAAAACTGCATTCACAATATCATTGTACCTTATGTGTGTCTATCACGGTAGCCTGATTAATAATACATAACTCCCATGCATGAAAGTGGATCCATTTCACACACCTTATTCATTCTACCCTATCAAGACAGTGTTGTTTTATCTGCAGGTATATGATGACTATTAAAAAATAGGTGTGAAGAGTCATGACTTTTTTATCTTAACACATTCAAAACAACCGATGAACCAAAATCTCCATCTGTTGCAGCTGATGAATTAGTTGTTGGAAGAAATCAAAATATCTCCTCCAATATATGGTCCATCTACCGTAACATATAATCCATATGTCACAATAGATTGTAAATCTGTTGCGATAGACCAGGCATTGTTTATTCATTTACACGTATGTGATGACTATTAAAAAAAAGATGAAGAGACGTGGCTTTTTATCTAACACAATCAAAATAGTTGATAAACTGAATTCTCCATCTGTTGCAACTGGTGAATCAGCTGTTAGAAGAAATAAAAACATCTTCTCCAACATATGGTCCATCTGTCACAATTGATAATTTATATATTGCAACAGATGGTAAATCTATTGCGACAGACTAGACAATGTTTATTCATATGCACGCATGTGATGACTATTAAAAAAGAGGTAGTGGTGGTGACTTTTTATCTAACATATTCAAAACATCTAATGAATCGAATTCTCCATTTGGTGCAATTGATAAATCAGCTGTTAGAAGAAATCAAAATATCTCCAAAAGATAGTCCATCTGTCATAATAGTTAATACATATGTTGCAACAGATGCATCATCTATTGCATATACAGATAATCTATTGCAACAGATGGAAAATTTGTTGCGACAAATGGATGATCTGTTGCAACAAATCAATAATAACGGCTATTACAAGTCTCAAAACTATTTTGAAAAAGTGAGGAGGATTAATGTAACAAAATAAGTCGTGACTTTTTACAGAAAACAAAATGCCATCAGTTTGAATGTAATTAATATAATGGAGCTTAACAGACGTGCCTTTTGTCCTTACACATCCAGATTGAATCCTCTATAAATAGGTCCTCCTTAAATTTTATTCTGCTAAACTTTATTATTTCTTGCATTTTTTCTTTACGTGTGACATCTTCAACCACTTCTCTTCAAAGAGCATATTCCTTTATCATCGAGGTAAGTTTTTTTCGATGTAAATCTACCAGTTTGTAGTATATGTTGTATTACATTTGGACTCTTTTATTTACATTTGTCAATTCATACTTGTTCTAGATATGGCTGAACCAGTTTGGGACATTGCTATTCTGCGCGACACAGTGCGGGAACTTCAGAGGCAGGTTAATGACTTGCAGAGGGAGTTGGTCGCCGTGAGAGCGACGATGTTCAGAGAGATGCAGAGGCTGATGAGGGCCCTTCTGCTGTGAGTTGATTGGTCGGTTGTCATTAATGATGATGATGTTGATAATAATAATAATAATTAGAATATATTTTTTCTTTTAACGTATGTATTTTAATTTTTCTATATCGGATATATACCTAATGTATTTTATTTTTCATTTAATCCAAAATTTATTTTTAGTCGACTTTGGCTTTTTTATTCTTATTCAATTTTCATTCTGTCTATTTCTTCTTCTAAGCAAACATGTTAACATGTTAACTGTTGGAGGTAAGGGGTAATTTTGAATCTAGTAGCAATAGCAATTTTGACTTTTGAGTTCTTTCAATAGATGGATCATGTGTTGGAACAGATTGGTCATCGGTTGGGTTTCTGTCAATAGATTATCCATATATTGCGACAGATTTATCATCTGTTGGAGGAAAATATTCTAGTTTTATGGAGCAGTGTTATGTTCTTCCAGCTAATGTCCATCTGTTGCCACAGATGGGTGATCTATTGAAAATACTTGTGGTCTGCTGTATTGTTTAGTTTAATTCATGTTTTACCTCTTTTTATTGATGCACAAGTTATAAAAAAAGATATTTTATATATAATAAATGATAACATTACGTTCACAACAATGATTTAAATTTATAAAAGTATACCATAAACAACAACACAAGTTTTTGCAATTACAATGATAATGGTGGATTACGATCTGGGCATGTAGTTCTTTTGTGGCCAACCCGCTTACATACGGAGCACTTGTTTCTTCTTGATAATAATGATTCTTCAACTCCACTCCTTCTCTTATATGGCTTTTTCCCGATTTGATAGTGCTTAGGTCAATATATGGAGGAGGTATTAATCTCCTCATAAGATCTACAGGAACAACCTAAGATTCTTCGAAAGGCATCGGAGTAATATGCCCACTATATACCATTTCATATTTTTCCATCGAATAATATTAAAAGGAGTGCTCGTAAACTTCAGTTCTATATGTATGACCATATTGAGCTTGAAGTGCTACTACAGCATGTGGACAGGGTATTTTGTCCAAGTCAAAACTCTGCACATACAAGATCTTGTTTTAAGATCGACCGTGGCAATATCACCATGACCGGTGATACTTAATTTGTAATCTGCTATTTTATGAAATAATAAACTATTCCCCAAACTAACATTCGTTGATATTATTTTTTTAATTTTGAGAACAAATCGGGTTCTTTTTGGGCCCTTGAACTTCACACACCTTTCGTTAAAAAATTGGCCATACTTTTTGTTTATTACTTCAAACATAGCCTTGATGAGAAATTCTCTTTCATCGCCAAATGATTCAGCTATGTTTGATGTCATATTATTGTACCTATACAAAAGAATCACTTAGTACAATATCATAGTTACTAAATTTGTAATTAGTACAATATCATAGTTACTAAATTTGTAACTCAAATAAGACTCTAAATTCATAATAATGTACCTATCTGTCGAATAGAATGCCCAACTCTAACTCTCTAAATTGACACGTATGAGAAATTCTGCTACCTGGGATTCACATTCGTTATTTAGTTAAAATAGTCTAAAAACTTCTCTCTACTATATGCTTTAGCTGCTCTATAAAAAGGGTCATGACCCTTTCGTTGTGATAGTTGGTTCGAATGTTCTCTCCAAGATGCTTGATGCAACAATCAAAGTAAGCTAAAGTGAAGAAAATTGAACTCATCTTTGGAATACTTGGATGCCTATCTGAAACACAACACAAATCTTTGGTATCTTTGATGCAGCTTCGCAGTTGTTCAAAAAAAATTTCATAAGAGGCATCACATTCCTTGTCGGCTACACAACAAGCGACAGTAAAGATGTTATTCTCCGCATCCTGCACCACCGTCACTTGCAGAACTCCATTATACCTGCTCCTTAAGAAGGTACCATCGCCGACTATGCCTTTTCTCAAATATCAAAAACCTTGAATCCAAGCACCATAGGATACAAAAAGTACTTGAACCTTCCATTTTCATCAACATGAAATGCCTTCTTACTTTCGGGATTTGTGGACTCAATCATGTAGCGGTAGGCCTCCAAGACTGCATACCCATGCTCAAGTGTACCCCTAACCAAGTCCTTGGCAATCCCCATGGATGTATATATCTTCCAATAACTGACCATGACACCCAATTCTGTAAGAATTTAATTGTCTAGAACCCTTGTTGAAGGGACTTTACCTTCGAGGAATTTACTCCTAAAATATTCACCGAGGACCTTTGCCGTGGCGTGATAATTTTGGCCCGAGATGGACTCCGAACTACATGTGTGATGCTTTTCATATTTATGAATGACAAATCTATCAAAATTGCATACTTCACCACTCTCAACCACCACTTGCAGTTCAAATTAGCACATTTGAAGTAATAGACACTGCTCAAATTAATCACCTTCTTTAATCTGAATTTTTTTTTTCAAGCAAGAAATAAATGAAGTGGTAGATAAATCATTCTTGTCTTTGAATGATATTCTAATAAAAAAGTTGGTCCTGTCGTCTTGAAGATTTTTAGACTGTGTTGATTGAGAAGAACTACCCATCGAATTGGTCGCATCAACGGGTATAGGTGTTTGATCATATCTGGAATATTCATGTCTAGATTATCCAACCTATTATAAAAGATGTCTTATTGTTTTTATTCTTCTATGTTCTGGTTCTTATTCTCTCTCATCTTTTCAACCACGTACACCCTTAACACCAGCCTTGATGAATCACTAAGATAAGCATGCAACCAAACCTGATTGGTTATCTTGAAAGTCAGTACCCTCTGATTTTCAAAGAAGTTGTGTATGTAGCTGATGAAGAGTTCTTTTGATTGACAATTCAGTCCACAATAACTGATGATTAAGTTCATAAAATCATCATACAAAACATCACTTTGGACTTTCATAGCTATCGTCTATAGCATTTCACCCTCATTCCAATTCCATACATATCGATTGCTTTTCTCGATCCATTGACCATGACAATCCTCCCCTATTATTATTGATCCCTCTGTTAGTGGTACCTAAATAAAGTCATTTGTTAAAAAAAGTTAATAGTGATTTCATAGTGCCATAAATAATCCCAATAGATGTGTAATTAGCCGCAACAGATTACTTACCTGTTGGAATTCATGTTATGCTCCTGAAGCTGATTTGAACAGAAGAGCCATCTATTGTAACAGATGAATCATATATTGCAATAGACTATATATCTATTGGGATTGATTTTACAGTAATGAGGTACCTTTGAAGCTGATTCCAACAGATGAGTGAGATGTTGCAATAGATAATTAACCAGTTGTGACAGATGACTTACCTATTGTAACAGACAATGATCTCTTGGAATCGAGGTCAGGTTCTATCGCAATAGGTTACTAATATGTTGAAATAGATATTTACCATCTTTTGGAATCGAGTTCAGGTTCTGTTGCAACAGGGTAATAATCTGTTACAATAATATTTACCCTATTGCAATAGACAACAAGTCTGTTGGAATCGAGTTGAATCGAGTTCAATTTTTGTTGCAACAGGTTAATAATCTGTTGCAACAGATTTTTATCACGTTGCACCAGATAACTAATTTATTTAAATAGATAAATTATATGTGTAATAGATGACCCATCTGTTCGACTTATGTTATAGTCACATGAATCCAATATATCATTCTTTCGTTGAAACAAATGTCTTATCTTTCTCAACAGATGATTTATCTGTTTAAACAGATGGCTCTTTTGTTGGATTCATGATTGAGTTTTATCCATTGTTGGAAAAACAACACAATAGCAGTTACCCAGATGACAAATTCAACTAAAAATCATAATTTGACTTTCCAAAGTCTCCTATGAAGTAATGCCAAAGTGTAAAGTGATGTACGAAAAAAAATTTGACCTAAGAAATTGGTCAAATAGCAACAGTAGCAGGAACAACAAAAACAACAACAACGACAATGATCAACAACAAGAAGATTAAGATGATAATAAAGTAGAAGATGATGAATAAAGCAGCAACAACAATGAACAACAAAAATTGCTAAGAGAGAGAAAACAACAATGGATGAGAAGAGAGAGAAAAACACCTTTTTCCCTCCGTTTCCCATTATATTAGGTAAGCATTTGGATCAAAGTATAAATTTTAAAATTTTTGAGCTATTCTCAAACTTACCCAACTTTCTTAATCCATAATAAAGTAATTGTCATATTCACTCAATAATTAAGACTTGTGTCACCTACACCTCATTTTAAAACTCTTTTTACACCTACAACCCAAAAGCCCAAGTTTGTTAGGGGTAAAATTTGCTGAATTTTCCTATTTTTAAGGGATAAAGTTTGTTTTCTTAATTTTTATACGTATTTTCCTACATTTATGAAAAATATTGATTTTCTAATATGGACAAATGAGTTGAATTTACCTAAACTATGGGAAAGGTTAGTTTTTTAAAGTAAGAAAAATTATTTTTATGAAAAATACTTATTAAAATATATGAACATATGAAATACTCCTAAATTATTAATTAGTGTCCTTTTGATTTATGAATCGTCTACTTTTATATAAATGAAAAGCCTTTTAATTTTAGATTCTTATTTTGTTATGTTTGTCATGAGGTAAGTTTTTTTAAAGTTTTAGTATATTCCTGAAATTTTCACTAATAAATTCTTGATAGACAATTGTTATAGTATTTATTATTAAACAGATAAATTTGCTTGTGACTTGAGGTAAGTTTGTAGACGACTAATTTTTCTAAGTCAAGAAAATAATAATCGAGACAGAAAAATTACAGCAACAAAATGTAATATATTATTCAAATGTAGAAAGTGTTACAATCTCTAAAGTAATTCTCTGATTCTTCAAAGTAATATGAACTTGGACTTGGACTTGAACTTGATTTGAATTCAAGGGCTTGAGTAGCTTGATCTTAAATCTTCATCTTCGAACTTAAATTTGGATGTTAATTCGTCACAAATACTTGGATGATTGCCATGAATGATAAATATGAACAAGTATCTTGATCTTGAACAAAATTTCCTTCATTCTTGATCTTGAGCTTGATTGTTTAAAACTTATAACTTGCAGAGAAATTATGGGTTTTGATCCACGAGCTCTCTTCTTGCCTTTTTGTTTCTCCAAAATTCTCCCTTTGTGAGTTCTGAGGACCCTTATTTATAGTTGGAGGGGCAAGACAATTGTGTGATTTGATTGGTTGGTTTGAAATTGACCAATCATATTCTTTTGGTGAAAAGCTCTAATTTGATTGGCTAGAACATGTCACCTGCTCACGTGACATGATTTTAGTGGCTTATTTCATTTAACTTGGATTTCCACCTAATATTGACACATGTCATACTTTTATTGGCTCATTTCATTTAACTTGAATTGCCACATAATATTGACACGTGTTATATTTTTAGTGGCTCATTTTATTTAACTTGGATTGCCACATGCCATATTTTTAGTGGCTCATTTCATTTAACATGGATTGCCACCTCATATTAGATTAACCTCATATATTTGAGATTAGATGATTAAACCAATCATATTATTTGGACTATTTTCTTTAATTTAATATAGTCCAAATAAATATATGAATTTAAATAAAAATTCAATACTTATAAATGCCCCCTACTTCAAGACTTGTCAAATTTGATTTTTTATTTTTTATATATTTTTTTAAAAAATAAATAAAATAAAAATCGATGGACTAGACTTGAAGCACAATTAAGACAACAATACTTTTTTTTGGTTGTCTTTTACGTAGTGAATACTTGTTTCTTTAGCTTCAAGAGTCACAACATTTCACAAGAATGTTTTTTGAACTCCGTATCCGATCAAAGTATATCACATAAAATGAAACAGAGGGAGTAAATAATTATCTGTGTTGAAAATTTTCAGTGCAAAAATTTTACTAGCACTGAAATGATAATTTACTGCTTGTAAAGTGGGGTCCATATTTTTTGACCATTATTTGCAAAGCCCTTGATAAGTTTTATCATTATTGTATTTGTGTTGGACTAGAATACTACTATTTATTGAAACTCACCTTTTCTTTAACTATAAATAGTAGCTAGCCTCTTTGAAACTATTTAAAAATTACGTGGAGAAACTTCTGATAATCAACCAGCAAACACGTTATCGATCTTTGCAGCCAAAGGGTAGTATACATCCTTCTTTTTTAGTAACCAATAACAATTCATTCTTCCCCTTTTTTTTTTAACTAAAAACGATTGAGTCCTTTTTGTTTCATATTTTAAATGCAAACATAAAATCAAATGGCACTTCTGCCCAAAAGATAGAAAGGGACGTCATGTAGCAGCCTTTTTTTTTTGGTTCCAAAAATGTAGCCTAGCCACTGTTTTGCTTTTTTTGTTCCAAAAGAAACGTGGCCTAGCCACTGTTTTTGACTTTTCAATTTTTTTTCTTTTTTTTTTCTTTTTTTTTTTATTAAAAATAATATATAAAAAAAGCATTGCTTTTGTTACCTACTTTTTATTTTTCATTTTTTTTGACTTTTCAATAATTTTTTTAAGAAAAGTAAACCAAATAAATAAATAAATAAAAATAATACTTTTTTTTTGTTTAACACCATAATTTTGCTGCTTTAAGATATAGAATATCTGAGCATAGGGCATCTTGTCACTTTATTTAAGCCAAAGATTGTACACCGCCTAAGGCAGAAACTTTACATAGTCTGCGGCTAATACTTTTACATCATCGGAGGGCATCATAAGTGTCGCCTTATTTGAGCCAAAGACTGTACACTATCTAAGGCAGAGACTTTACTTAGTCTGCAGCTAATACTTTTTACATAGTCGGAGGGCGTCGTAAGTGTCGCCTTATTTGAGCCAAAGACTATACACCGTCTAAGGCAGAGACTTTACTTATTCTGTGGCTAAGACTTTTACACCGTCTGAGCCAGAGTATTGCCTTGTTCGAACCAAAGACTTTACACCATCTAAGGTAGAGACTTTATATGATCCGCGGCTGAGACTCTTACACTGCTTAAGCCAAAGGCCTTACATTATTTGAGGCAACCATTTTACACTGTTTGAAAGCATCACACAGTTCAATTCGATAACTTTATATGATTAATATTTTATCTAAAGTTGATTATATTTGAATTTAGAGTTCATAATTATTGAACTATCAAGTAATTGCTAATGAAATACTTATTTTTTGCATTTTAAATCATGGTTTACTTTAGAGATTCAGCATCTTCATCCGAGTCGTGATATCTTATAATATCCGATCACAAGGATAGTGAGGTGAAGATAAAGTTACTCGTTGGTATGCCATTGGATGGAAATATGTTGCTCCGTGGCCGCCTCTGGAAAATCTACCTGGTTTAGACCAATGGACTCTTGAATTCCATAGCCGTCCACCTAAGACATGGATTCTTTTCTCTCCCAATTATCAAACCAAGAATATTGCTAGTACATTACTATGCTTGGGATGACGAATTATAAATGGAGAGAATAGGTGGGGTGAAACTTTTTAGCTTAGTGGCGAGTTCCACTACATTCCTGGCTATTGGGAATGGGCTGAGGATGTTCTTAGTAGGAGCTACCAGACTTTAAAGGATGCAAAGATTTACTATGTTGTATATGGGTCACTCTTTACTTATGACCATAATACAAATATCTTACAGGCCTTCTGTGAAGCTTGGTGTCCTACTACGAATACGTTGCTTACCTCAGTTGGAGAAATATCCCAGTCACTTTGGGATATATGCACCATTGGAGGTCTTTCAATAACAGGAAGTCTTTATGATAAAGTTGTGCCGGATGTTACAAAACTTATAGGAACTTATGATAAGGGAAAAATATTCCTTCCCAAAACTTATGAACATCTACTTGATGCCTTCCATTAGCTATGTAAAAGGAATGGTGATAATCTGAGCATTTCCATGAGAAAATGGTTACAATTTTTGTGTAATAAAGCTTTTAAATATGGGCCACCTCCACCAAGAAGAGAAAATAAATCCATTCATCTGAAATTATCTCATAATATAACTGGAAAGCTTGACAAGGCAGTTAATTGGTCATTCAAAGAAAAAGGCTTATTTCATAAGCTAGGAGTTAAGAGTCACAAGAAGGACGATACATACTTAGCAGCCTTTTTATCCTGCTAGTTGTGTGCATTTGTGTTTTATACGATGGAAGGAGATATTATTCATCCAGGAGTTTTTAGAGTTTCTTGTCACTTAGCAAGTGGGCGAAGAGTTAGCCTTGCTGTTCCAGTCTTATCTAGCATCTATAGGGGGCTAAATGTAATATCAGAATGTCTGTGGCTTGATCTTGTTCGGGCATGCTTCCCAGTTCATTATGTATATAGTTGGTTGGCCCGCTACTTTAATACTCATTTTCCTTTGAAAGGTGGACCAAATAATCCCCTCATGACCGAACATTCTGGTGAAGGTGCTTCTAGGTACAATGATAATAAAGAAGTGAGAAAACGTATACATAGAAGAGGAACCATTAGTTGGGATGGGACATTGCTCGAAAGGCCTCAAGCCTATCACTACCGCAATGATGGAAATGACAAGGAATTTTAGTCAAATTTTTTCATGAGCCTTCGCTCGAACTATCTTGCTTTAAGGGATGGGAATGACTTTATTATTGAGCCTTATAGTCCCCACAAATTTATCCAATAATTTAGCTTTTTCCAAGATTTCCCCGGCTTACTAGACCAAGATTTTTGAGAGGTTTAGTTAGAAGATGGACTGAGACTTACACGCATTTGTATGTTGGCTAAATCCATGGCAAATGCGAATTTTCCCCCAAGTAATACCAACTTGAAGACATTCTCATCGTCCAATTATAAAGTTTAGTGGGAAAAGGTGCATAGGAGTGTTCTAAAAGATGATATACGATTTCTAGTGAGTGCCGTGGGGCCTAGCATTGACACCTTTCAAGAATGTGACAAAGAGGCATTAGTTGTGTACAACCTCTCATTTTTGAGTCCAAAGAGGTTGTATAAGAGATTAAGGAACCTCTGCATGAAGAAGAACAAGAATAACAAATGGCACTCCCGCCTCATCAAGTTTCCAACAAGCGGCTATCTGAAGATGAAAGTGCTAGTAGTCATGGAGATCGTTGTTGGAAGAAAGTAAGACCATCCTTAGAAGAACCGCCAAATGCTAATTTGCATGTGGTAGAGATTTCTGGTGATAATATTAGTTCTTCAAGGACACTGACAACTATCAAAGAGGTAATGGTTTAAGTTTTCTCACTCATTCTATCGTTATCCAATTATTTCACTAATATTTTTATTTTTTATTTTTTTTATAGCGGAGAAATGTCAACATACTGGATGCTCCCCATTGTGGTAGACCATAAGCCAATGGCAAATCTGTAGCTAGACCAGACTCCATAAAGACGCGTTCTGCCCCAAAATTTGAGGTAGAGGTCACTTCTACCCCAATGTGAAAGCTAAAGAAAGGGCAAACTTAGATTTCTACAAATAACCAGCAATATCCACATTTGTTTTTGATGGAAGGAAGGTCATCTCGGAGTTGAAAAAGTAATTTGTTATAAAAGCTTGGGCCATCATTCGCATGAAGTTAGAAGGTCTTACTGCGGACTGTGCTTCTTCTTTTGCAGATGAGGTCCAAGTAGTACTTAAAGACATGAGTCAAATGGGTGTAGATATTTCACTTTTGTAGAATTTGTTGAAGTCTATCTTCGAGCTTTCCACTTTCTATGATCAAGCACGGTCGACCCTTATTGATAAGGCTGAAGAAATTGAAAAGTCAGAGTCATATATAAAGTCCAAGGAGCATCTTAAACTTGTGATAAAGAAAAGAGATGAGAAACCTAAAAAACTATCTGTTGCTTGCCAATCTCTTGAGAAGGCAGGAAAGAAAGTCAATAAGTTGAAAGCTCTCCGAGATGCTGCCAAAGAAGAAGCTAAAGAAATTGAATCCAAAGTCTCTGCTGCTGAAGAAGAGTTCACCAAGTGTGCTGATATTTCCTTGGAAACTCAAAATGCCTCAAATGATGTTGAACAGAAGAAACAAGTCTTAGAGGATTCTATCTAGGATTTATTTAATTATAAGTTATGTTTAGACTAGCTTTAGGAGATGTCATTCTTTATTTTCAAACCTTTTTTCTTTCTTTCCTTCTGTTTTGTCTGATTAGTTGAATTCAGTAACACTAATAAACTCCTTCCACTTGGCTTTATATTGTGCACACTTTTCAATACTTTTTTTTCTTTTTATCTCCCAAAATCATTTACTTATAATGCATCAATGATATTGTACTAAGCCTTAACTTGAGGCAAGTTTCATTGTTCAACAGATTGTGTTTTTAAGGTAGAAGATTTGTATTTGGGGACGAGAATACCCAAAATTATGAGCTACATTTTTTTTTTCAAAAAATCAGACTACTTGATTTAAAACATACCCAAATTTCAGAATTTTAGAGCATTTAGGTCATTCCAAATAATATTTTACAGTCAAGTTTAAATGCCTTCAGACAGACATTTTCAGATTTGCGTGACTACACCAAAAATATTATATCTTGATGCAGGAGTACTGAAATCAAAATTCTCTTTATTTTCATAAGCTAGACTTCCAAATCTAAAACATATCCAAAATTCAAGATTTATAGCATTTGGATCATTGTAAAAAGTATTTTGAAGTCAAGGTCACATGCTGCCAGACAGATATTTTCAGGTTTGCGCGACTATACCAAAAATATTATATCTTGATGTGGGAGTACTAAAATTGAAATCCTATTTATTCCCCATAAAATAGACTTCCAAATCTAAAACATATCCAAAATTCAAGATTTTAGAGCTTTTGAATCCTTCTAGATAATATTTTGAAGTCAACTCAGGTTCTGTTTTTCTCAATTTTTCTGCTTTGCGTGTCTTGTGATAGAAAACTCATAACTTGGGATGTGAATGCTCGAACTATGATTTTTATTTATGAGAATGAACTTATAATGAAACTCTAAGCGCCTACGTACCTCAGTGAAGAAGATCAAGTCATAACGTAGTTCTGGAGGAGCAATAAATTTGCTTATTTATTTATTTTTGATTTTTTTATCCTAACTTTTGCCTAGGTTGCCTCTTTCGAGATTTTCAACCTGGCGGACTCTTTGTTCTTCTTTTTATTTTGGGCCATAAACAGTTTATACTCTTGCAGGTCAGGAGTAATATGCAGTTTAGGCTCGTGCCTTAAGGAGCATTCTTCTTTTCTTTAAGGATAGTATCTTTTTATGAGCTTTCCATTGATAGGGCCAACATGCGAACCTTTAGAGTCAACAAGTTTGTAAGAACCACTTGAGTATACTTATTGTATGACATAGGGCCCATCCTACTTAGCTGAGAACTTGCTTCCAGATCGATGAGAGGTGATAATAGGCCTTCTTACAATAAGTACTTGGTCACCTACTTGAAAGTATTTAAGGCGGACCTTCTTATTAAAAGATCGTGAGAGGCGGGATTGATAACATGCTAGGCTTTGTTGAGTATCTAGCCTCTTTTCATCCAAAGCCTCCGATTCTTCAAGGTGTAACCGAGCGTTTTCTTCATCAATAAGTCCTTCTTGAATAGCAAACCGCAATGATGGGATATGTCGCTCAAGTGGCAAAACTGCTTCAACTCCATAAATAAGTGAATAAGGAGTTGCTTGTGTTTGAGTGCGATAGGTTGTTCTAGATGCCCAAAGAGCTTCTTCCATCCTATCATGCCAATATCTTTTAGATTTTGAAATAAACTTCTTTAACAAGTTACAGAGTATCTTGTTGAATGCTTCAACAAGGCCATTGGCAGCAGCATAATACAAAGAGGAGTTGTGTTGCTTAAATCCAAAAAGATCACATATCTTGGTCATTAACTTATTATCAAATGGCTTACCATTATCTATCAGTATATATCTACGAATACCGAAGCGATAGATAATATTGACTCAAATGAAGTTTGCCACATTCTCTATCTTTACTTCTTTTAGAGAAATGACTTCAGCCCATTTTGAAAAATAATCAGTTGCAGTTAGGATGTACAAATGTCCACCAAAAGGCTTCGATAATGGTCCAACAATATCCAATCCCTATGCCTTAAAAAGCCATGAAGCAATAGTCGGGTGTAATACCTCTAGGTGTTGACGTATGAAACTTGCATGAAATTGACAAGCTTTACACCTTTAAGAGTAATCTAAGAAATATTTCACCATTGTCTACCAATAGTAACCCATCATTATTATATGAAAATGAAGCTTAGGCCTAGGCTGATGCACCCCACACACTCCCGAATGAGTTTCTTGCATAGCTTGAACATACTCATTTATGCCCAAACAACGTAAGAGTACTCCATCGAATGATCGCCTATAAAGTGTACCCTTATAGTAAAGAAATCGAGGGGCTCATCGTTGGATTTTTGTTCTCTTTCGAGGGCTTTCTGGTAAAATTCCATAACACAAGTAATCAATTATTGGTTGCCGCTAGTCTTTAATTTCTGCCTAAAAAATAGTGATAACTTGTTCAACTTCCTCTACATTTTCATGTGGTGGTACTACCCATCTTTGGAAAATGATGACTTGTATTTGATCAGGATATACCAATGCAGAAGCTAAAGTTACCGATGCAGAAGCTAAAGTTGCCAATGCATCAACCCTTTTGTTTTTCATCCTAGGGGCATGTTGAATGGTAACCTCTCCAATCCAACTTATCAACTTTTGCGCATAATCGCAATAAGGAAGCAACTCAGGCTTTTTGACCTCATAACTACCCAAAACTTGATTGATCACTAACTTGGAATGTCTAAAGACTTGCAATTGTAATTGTTTCATATAGATAGACATTTTGAGTCCAAGTATGAGTGCTTGATATTCAACGACATTATTAGAGCAACACTGTGTTAAAGTGAAGGAATATGGAAAAAATTTCCCATTGGGAGTGATAAACACTACTCCAGCACCATCTCTCTCATGATGTGAAGTGCCATCAAAGTACATCTTGTAAGGAGATTAGAGTTCTACAAACATAACATCTTCATCAGGTAGTTCATCAGATAAAATTCCAATCATGTGAAATTGGACGGTCGGCCAAGAAATCTGCCAGCACTTGTCCTTTCACTGTCTTTTGAGAGATATATACAATTCCAAATTGTTGGAATTATAGGTACCACCTTTCTAGTCTATCACTTAAGATAGGCTTGGACATGACAAACTTGATAGGATTCACTTTTGAGATGAGTCGTACAACAAGAACTTGAAAGTAATGCTTCATTTTATGAATTAAGAATACAAGTGCCAAATACAACTTCTCTATAGGAGAATACTTTATCTCATTTGGTGTCATCATCCTACTTAAGTAATAAAGGGCATTTTTTCCCTTCATGGTTTTCTTGTGCTAGAAGTGCCCCTACTGATCTTTCTTGTGCCACAATAAATAATATCAATGCCTTTCCAAGTATGAGAGCCACGAGCATTAGAGGCTTCATTAGATAGGACTTTATACTCTCAAAAGTATTGGTGCAGGCCTGGTCCCATTCAAAGGGAACATCATTCTTCATAAGATGACTGAATGGTTTACACCTTCCATCTAGGTTTGAAATGAACCTTCTAAGATACGCCAACTTTCCTTGCAAACTTTTCAGCTCGTGAATATCTTTAGGATCAAGCATCTTTAAAATCGCATCTACCTTTCCCGCGATGTCGAAAAATAAAGCCAAGGAACTTTCTAGAAGCAACTCCAAAAGCACACTTCAGAGGGTTCAATTTGAGTTGGTATCTTCGAAGTCATTCGAATACCATTCTCAGATCATGTAAGTGGTCATCTCTTTTTCTTGATTTCATCACTAAGTCATCAACGTAGTACTCAACATTCTAATGAAGTATATCATCAAAAATATTCTGTACAGCTTATTGGTAAGTAGCACCAGCATTATTTAAACCAAAAGGCATCACCTTGTAGCAATAATTCCTTTAGAAGTGTGAAAGTCCGTAAGTTCTTTATCTTTTGGTGCCATACCAATCTGATTATACCCAAATGAACCATCCATGAAAGATATTGCCTAATATCCAGTTGTGGCATCAATCATAAGCTCAGATATCAAAAGAGGAAATTCATCTTTAGGACACGCATTAATAAGATCCCTAAAGTCAACACAAACTCGAATTTGAGCATTCTTCTTTCTTACAGGTACGATGCTTGAAATACACGTGGGATACTTGACTTCTCGTATGAAACCTCGATAAGCTTTTTAACTTCAGTTTCAATCAAAGGGATTAATTTAGGTCTAAACCATCGTTGATCCTGCTTAATAGGGTGAGCACCTTTCTTCACAGCAAGGCGATGAACTGCAATTTTAGGATCTAATCCTGGCATTTTGTTGTAGCTCTAAGAAAATACATCTCTGTACTCCATAAGTAATTCAAAATAATTGTTTTCTTTATCTAAATCTAGTAAGGTGCTTACATACGTAGGCCTTCAATCTTCATGAGTCCCAAGATTGACTTCTTTCAATATATCGACGATGTTTTTCACCCCTTCTTCAAGTTCAGGTGATGTATCTATAACGTCTTAAACTTTTTGAGGATCACCATCATTAAAAGATATGTGATGACATGTGTTGATATTAATGAACTCATTTTTGATCTTCACATATGGACATCATTCTTGCTTTGAGGACATCTCTACATGAAACTAAGACTTTCATTTCTCGCCTCATTCTAGAAGGAATCAAACTGGAGGAACTTTTGTGAAAATTAGGCTCTTTAGCATAAACATATTCTTCCATCCTTCTATTATTTTCTTGGCATTTGTATTTCTTCTTTATTGGCCCCAACCTATCAAATACTGAAGTTCTTGTACTTGGGTCAGTAAGTCGATTAAATGTAGAAACCCTTTTGTTAGATGCTACAGAATCATCTTTATGGGTAATGTAGTTGATACATACACTATTTATAGATATACGAATCAGTGATGGGTGTTTGTAACCCAAACCTTTACGTAATTTTTTGACTGTATACCCTTTTTGTATCATTATCCTCTGAGTAGGATTTAGACTATGGTTTGGCCCTCCTTGTGCTTCAAGTGGGAGCTTCCCTAGCTTAGAGGATTCATCGAGATTGTATCCATCTTTTGCCAATAACTTATAGGTGTTTGGATCAAAACCCTCATTTGTACGCTTTTTAGGAAATACTTTATGCAGATCAAGATTAGATGACTTGACTAAACCTTCCACCGATCTTGAAGGTGACTTGATTACATCAATTTGCTTAATAGGAAAGTTCAACCCTCCTAACACATTTTTCTACAATTCAGATGATTGCACTTCAACCTTCCTTTCCTTTGGGACATAATGGATAATTGAAGTCACATTTTTACCTGACAATGCCGCATTGATCTCGGGTACCTTACTCGCATAAGAAAATATTAGAATTTTTTCATCCACTAACTTTTCCTTTCTTGTTGCCTCATCATTCTTATTTGCAATATCAACCTTACTTATAGGAACCACATCACCAAAATTTACCTCATTTTGGATGTGTTTCTTCAAGTAAAATTTTGCATCTGCAAAATAGGCTTCTGCTTCAGTAAAAGGCTCATTGTCAGCAACTACCTTCTTTTGTACTTTATTTTCAAATTACTTAAAGCATTGATGGTAGGTGGACGTGATAACTTTGTTATCATGTATCCATGGCCTTCCCAATAAGATGTTATATGAGGTCTTTGTGTCAATCACATACATCAATACGCTTGAACACATATCTCCCATGCTGACTTCCAGTTTGATAGAACCTATGGCTCTTTGCCCCCCTTGATTGAATCCAATATTAACTCCTGAACCATCATTAATCATAATTCTTTTTACTTTGTGCTCACCCACGTAGCCAGCCATATACAAGGGACGATTATGTGATGTCTCACCCAATAAGAGGTCATCATCAGTGAATGTGATCTTTGCATCACAAGTGTTTACTTTCTTAGAAAGATGATTAACGGGTTCTTTATCTGAAAAGGTTAGAGGCAATGACAACTCTCCCATTGTTGTCTCTTCTTTATCAATATTGTAACATGAGGTCGTGATTCCAATATAAGATATTTTTTCACAAAACGAACTCAGCAAGAATTCCTTCAATGTGACTGGGTAACAGGGCTTTGAATGATAATTCTTCTCAATTTTTATCTTTCTCACTTTCTTCTTCTCTATTTTTCTTTGGGGTCCTTTGACCATCTTTTCTCTTGTTACTTATTTGCTTGGCTCCTTTTGTTAGCTCATCTTACAATGTCTCTGTCGAGTCACCAGGATCCATCCTTCATCATCAGTATGCTCAATAAGGGGTCGACTTTCTTCTAATGATTCCTCCTTCACTATTACTCCATTCATTAAAGGAAGAGGCAATGGCCTACTCACATCGGTGGGTTCAAAGTCACCAAACTTAATTATCTTTTGCGGGGTCGGAATTAGTACATTATCACATTCATGTACTTCAATAAAGTTACAAAGAAATATGGGGTCAAGTGAACCAAAAATGGCTCATACTTGATTTGAACTTTTCTTCTCATCTTCGAGTAGTATCTTTCCTTCGCGGGCCAAGTCCATGACCTTTTCCTTGAAGATAAAACACTTTTCTATGGGATGATCCAACAACCGATGGTATTTACAGTAGTTTAGATCACTAGTCCTTCCAAATTCATCTGGACGCCTTATTTCAAGTAAATCAAAGAGTTTATATGAAAGGAGTTTTTCAAAAATTGATGGTACATCTGATTCCAAAAATGGTTACTCTTTTGCTTGTATCTCTTTTAAAGTCAACTTTTTGCTGGCATTATTCTGGAAAGATGTGGTTTTCACACTTCGCTTTTTTACTTAGATTTGTGGTGACCCTCAATGGTGCGGCATTAACATTCATCACCACTTTACTTTCAGATTTTGGCATAAACTTGCCCCCTTTCTTTATTTCTTCATTTCTAGTTTATCTTTTTCTTTTTGGGGATCGTAAATAGGTGGTCCTTGATTTCCACTTGAGGACATTCTTAACTCCATATCATGAGTGCATGTAGAAATTTTTTCAAATGACTTGGGTTGGATGCCCTGTAGGATGTAACGAAGTCCCCAATACATTTCTTGAATACGTATTTCTATCCCCGAAGCCTCATTAAGTCTATCTTTATAATTAAGACTTGCATTCCTCCATCGATTGATGAACTCAATGACGTGTTCATCTTCTCATTAGCGCATATTAGTAAGTTCAACCATACTTATAATACATCTCGTGCTATAAAAATGATAGAGAAATTCATGTTTGAGTTCTTCCCATATCAATAGAACCAGCCTCGAGGTCAGTATACCAATCGAATGCATTACCTTGTAAAGAGCACATAAATTGTTTAACAATATAATCTCCATAAGTTCTAGCATTGTTGAATATTTCAACAAAGTGTGCAACATATTGCTTTGGGTTTCCTTTACCATTAAATTATTGAAATTTTAGAGATTGATAACCTGCAGGCATCTTCACACCATCAATTCTTGAAGTATATGGCTTGGCATATGTGAAATATTGTTTGAAACCATTATTTTACTTGTCTTTAATGGTTCCCATAATAAAGTCCTTCAGTTGGTGAATTGGGATTAACCCATCAGTAGATACTTGCAGTTCATCAGCAACATCCCTTTGCTTCACAGATGAATCTCCTTTGTCTCATTCCATTGGATATTTCCCAGATGTTTGGCTTGACCCTCCCTGTATAACACTTTTAACTTTGTCTGTTAACTTGATAATCTGATTATCCTGATCTTGCACATATTTTGTTAGGCCTTCAATCGTCTTAGTCAAACTTGCAAGTTGTTCTTCCACAGTTGAGGTGTTAGTCACCATTAATTGGATAGCCTCTAAAGCTGAAGAATTAAAGCATGGATTTTCCCTCAAACAACAATCTGATTAAAACAGTTCACGTAGAGTAATTGAAGCAGACTTAGTGATCAAAGCATGATCATCTTCATGCATGGTATGGTCCTTAGTCTTAAATGGGTTGAGTCGAGCTAAAGTATTCTCAATGATCTCAGCAATATTTTCCCCTTCTTCCAACTCATTGGGAAAAAATCTTGCCCCCTTTGAAGACTGAAGATTAAATGCAGGAGCTGATACGGACGACACTTCAAGTGTTTGTTGTCCTAGTAAGTTTGATTTGTTCCTAGTAATGGGCCCCACAATTTTCATGGTAACATTAAGTATGTTATCCACTTCCATGGATAACTTGGAGTCGGTAGCCTTAGCAACAACATATTTGGAGTGAAACTTCTTAGTTGCCATTTTAGTATTCTTAAATAAAATGATTAATGTGAAGAGATGACAGGTAGAGAAGGTCCCACTGGGCGTGCCAAAATTTGTAGACGATAAATTTTTCTAAGTTAAGAAAATAATAATTGAGCAAAAAAATTGCAGCAGCAAAATGTAATATATTATTTCAAATGTAGTAAGTGTTACTATCTCTAAAGTAATCCTCTGATTCTTCAAAGTAATATGAACTTGGAATTGAGCTTGATTTGAATTCAAGGGCTTAAGTAGCTTGATCTTGAATTTTCGTCTTCGGACTTGAATTTGGATGTTAATTCATCACAAACACTTGAATGGTTGCCACAAATGATGAATATGAACAAGTATCTTGAACAAAATTTCCTTCGTTCTTAATCTTTAGCTTGATTGTTTGAAACTTATAACTTGCAGAGAAATTATGAGTTTCGATCCACGAGCGCTGTTCTTGCCTTTTTGTTTCTCCAAAAATCCCCCTTTGTGAGTTATGAGGACCCTTATTTATAGTTGGAGGGGCAAGACAATTGTGTGATTTGATTGGTTGGTTTGAAATTAACCAATCACATTCTTTTGGTGAAAAGCTCTAATTTGATTGGCTAGAATATGTCACCTGCTCACGTGGCATGATTTTAGTGGCTTATTTCATTTAACTTGGATTGCCACCTAATATTGACACATGTCATACTTTTATTGGCTCATTTCATTTAACTTGAATTGCCACATAATATTGACACGAATTATGTTTTTAGCGGCTCATTTTATTTCACTTGGATTGCCACATGCCATATTTTTAGTGGCTCATTTCATTTAACATGGATTGCCACCTCATATTAAATTAACCTTATATATTTGAGATTAGATGATTAATCCAATCATATTATTTGGACTATTTTCTTAATTTAATATAGTTCAAATAAATATATGAATTTAAATAAAAATTCAATACTTATAAAGTTTTCTCAAATTTTAGTATAAACTTGAAGTTTACTATAATAAATTATCATCTACTATTCTTGATAGACAATTGCATGTCCAAGTATTTGAGATACATATTACTCTGTTTATATTTTTTAAATAGATACAAACTTTTAACGTGGATGAATATTTTTTAATTATTTTATTTACCGTGAGACACACGTGCAAAGCACTTACACTTGACTAGTATATATATATATATATATTTTTTTTTTTCTACTATATAGAAGCATCAACAAGTGAACGACCAAGGGCAAAAAAATAATTTTACAACTACCAAAGACCTAGAAAAATTCACATCGTCTTTCATCTTTCCACTTCCAACCCAAGATTTTAAACTCAGCTCCATACACAGGCACTCATATAATCCTAGAACAATTAGTTCTTTCGTACCTCTTCTTCCAACATCTATCTACTATATAGAAGCATTATCAAGTGAACGACCAAAGGCAAAAAAGTAATTTTACAACTACCAAAGACCTAGAAGAATCCACATCGTCTTTCATTTTCCCACTTCCAACCCAAGATTTTAAACTCAGCTCCATACACAGGCACTCATATAATCCTAGAACAATCAGTTCTTTTGTACCTCTTCTTTCAACAATAGTAAATGGATTTGTAATTCGTCATAAGTTTAGGTATGTTTTTGTTCAAATTTTGCAACAAATTTCTATCAGTTTAATTCATAATTAACTCTAACAATTTTATGACAAAAACCACGGCGGATGTGAAAGGTTTATGTTTCCCTCCTAAATCTTCTATTTAATTTTATAGTTTCAGATTTAGCCTTCAGAAAATAATATGTGTATAATCAATCATTTCTTGTCCCTAAAAATATGTATGTTCTCTTATCGGCTATGCTGGTTGAGTAGATAAAATTCATGGTCTGAGTATTCAAGCTAATGGATCATATCATGCTCAAATATTGCCTGAACTAATTAGGGTTATGGTGTCTGTATATAGAAGAGGCTTAAAGTAGGCTGGAGGAGGTTGTCCTGCCAGCTTGGTGCCTCAGGGTTAATTTGGTCATTTCAAGTAGAAAATTGAGGATATTGTAGACTTTTCATAGTGTTCAGTTATATTGCACTTTACGTGTCTTTTAGACGTTCATCCCAGACTCAACATGGCAAATGCTCACCAGAATATCTCTGTGTTTTTCCAGCTCTTCTTCACATCTCAATCTCAAAGTTTTGGTAAAACGATTTCCTCTCTGAAAGTTGTAAAATTGATTATTTGTGTGAATTTTCTGCAATAATTACTCTATTTTGCTATTTCATTGTTTAATTTGAAGTTCTCTTATCTGTTTGATATTATGTCTGCCTCCGGTTTCGTTCATAGTTTTTTCTTATTGCAATTTGATGTGTTTATTATCTAAACAGTGACGTTTCCTACTTCTAAGTAAATAATTTCTCTTCAATTTTTTATCCATACTATTACAAGTTTCGTAGTTGTGTGTTCTATTTGGTGATATCTCTGCTTTTAGGTCTAATAGTTTCATAGGTGAACTTTGTTTTTTTGTTCCATTATGGCTTCAGATTTTTGGGTGTACTTTATTTCTCCGTTTTCACCGAAATTTTTTATAGCAAACTTGAATGATAGTACTTAAATTTTGTTGCTTTTCAATGTGATTCAGAGGATAGGATGTTATAAATTTATTCTGCAAATTTGCTTGCTCTCTATTTATTTCAGTTTGTCTTTATCCTATTTCTCTTCTGTTTACTGATGACATCGTAGCGATTACTGAAAGATCCTCAACCAGGAAAGAGTTCCTACTTTAGTTATTGTGCATTCAAGGTAAACTTTTTTTGGGGCATGGGGGAAAACATGACAGCCACACCTCGACCTAAGGTGTGGATACTCAAGATGTTTAGAAACTCACTATTGCCTAAGACAAAGTTATAAATTACTATGCATTTGTTAGTAATGAAGCTAAAAATATGAGGACTTCCAAAATAAAAAGGGGTTAGTAGAAGCCACATAAAAAGCCAACTATTTCTCCCATGCACACTAATAAATAAACCAAAATTAAATTGAAAATTCTAACATCTTGGAATATTGTTTGTGTAGTCATTGGTTAACTAGACTCTATGAATTACATGCACATATGTACAACCCTCCCTACTTTATTTGACTACAATGAGAACAAGTTTCTGTTGTATTTTACGGTGATGACATTGGCAGGTGCGAAAGTTAGGGAGCTCCACCGCTACTCAATACGGGCAAACACGTATGAATGAGCAGTTCATCGATACGCAATTGTTATTGTTAAGGTTGTTACCACCAACGACAAAAATGATACGTCATTGCCTGCTCTAACAAAATTGAATGCACTTTCTTTCTCAGTTGTACAATGCCAACTTTCGGTGTTGAATTTGGTGAGCTTCCACTTTAGATCTCCATCTCCTTTATCCATCAACTAACCAAGTCATATTGCCCGAACTAACTGCCAATATGTTTTTTTCTCATAACAACAGACTTGCTTGCGGTGGTAGCTAACTGCATCGCAATATAGTTTATAGCCGATAAAATTAAGCAATTTCGAGAGCTAATAGTCATGGATCATAGGCGAGCTACAAGGTAGCTCACATGACATGAAATTCAATAAATTTACTACATATTTCTATGTGATAGGTGTGTATAATTTTGCAACAGTCCTATTGTTTTTTCCAGGAACTACACTTGCAGTTCACACGCCACGCCCCATTTCTACTTATTATAAAAATACTAGCGTACAATAACTTTCCATTGATTATATCATTCAGCAAGAAGCCATTCCTGTTTACAATATGGGATGACTTAGCGGCCAATGAGGGACTCCACTATTACAGCAGCTGCACAAGCACCCCGTCATTTTTGCTAGGCATATTGATGTTATTGAGTATCGCGAAGGTATGATATTTACATCTAACTCTCCAACTCTTTCCTTTTTCTTTCGATGTTACATTTATTGTCTTGAATTAAAAATTCTCTCCGCCTTTTATATGCACAGTTCTAAGATAGGCAACAAGATACCAGACATCAATTTAAACAAATCCCGAGTACATGCAGGCTACTACATTAATGAATTGATACTAACTTCCGCTCCATCATGATGCTCTACTGTGTAGGTACTACTACTTGTATTGAAAATCAAAGTTAACGTCATTTGATCCAACCTTTTTCAGGGCGAAGGACAATGAACAAATGCTTTGCACTCTTACACTTCAAGAAGCTCATTGGCATCACCTTCATCGCTTAATATTACACCTATTGAAGATGTAGTTGTATATATCTCAATGATAGCTTCGTTGTAATCTACGGTTAGTTCATTACATGACATGTACCACAACTTTTTGGAGGTTCGTACGAGCTTAGGTTATTTGAATCTTTTTGCCGATTTCTCTTGCTATTTATCCCAATCAAATAAAAATGAGTGGCTTCTACCAATTTTCTTTCAGTGATTCATTTACTATTTGAGTTATCCTACTTTCTAGCTAAACGAGAGACATAATCTAGATTCATAAGCATGCTCCTATATTTCTCTATTTTCCTGGGCAACCCAAGAGGAAATTTAAAAAAGAAGTTTGACAAATGCAAGTGTGAAAATACAGATTTGCTAGCTTCACAAAACAACGAAAGTTAAAATCTAATCCTGCAATAGTGAATAGGTAACTGGATTTAGAGATTGATCAAAAGGAAATACTCATAACATTCATTGCAGGAAAGAGCACACATCAAGTGTAAACACATGTGAACTTCAACAATGAACCCGCACAAAAACTAGAATTACTGAAAGTTTAGATTTACTGAGGTCTTCATAGAACTTCCTAATGTTAGAGGTCGTTTGATAGGAGGAATAAGGGATAACTAATTCCAAAATTAATTTAAAGATGAGCTCATGTTTGGTTGGGACAAAATGCATGGAGTAACTCATCCCGGGATTAGTTATTCCGGAATTGTAGTGTTATTTTTATCCCTTCTTGACGGTGGGACAACTAATCCCGAGATAACTTGTTTTCCAACCGGAAGATCCCTTAGTGTGTATTTCTGCTACAGATCAATACATTCCCCATTAAAGGCAAAATATCACTTCTCGATCATTTCCAGCAATTTTAATTGCTTGCCTAAACTACCTCCGATGTTAGTCCCCAGGTAACACTAGCTGTTATTGCATTATTTGAAGTTTGTCCACAGATCCTCTTAACCAATCAAACTTACTTGCCCCAACACTACCATGTATATATTTATCTTTATTAAGTAATAGATTAATATTGCATATCATAACATTTATGATTTACTGTTGTTTTTTTGCACATATCCGGTGTAAATAATTCTTTTCGTATTAAAGTTAGAAATATTAAGGACCATCTCTATTGGTTGTGCTTTTATTTTCATCACAGGTTCCACTTTGACCTTGATATTACAGAAAACAACAGTACACTAATAGCAAGTGTCAAAAATTTTGGGTGAAAAACTGTTTTCCATGACAACCTACTAAATATACGAAGTTGTTGCTATCAAGGTACACATATACATAGTGCTATACGAAATTATGTGAACTCCTACTCAGTGTGCAATCTTTTATTATTTTCTTTCAGCAAGAGCCATTGCCTGTTGTCTGTATCAATCGCCAGTTCATTCATAAACTATTCAGGCTTCAGTTATAAAAGCCGCTCTTCAGATTTCGAGGCCAAAATCCTACTACATTAGCTGCCGCATCTTTCGTTGAAGAAGGAACCCTCTTTTTGGAACAGTACCATCATCCGTGATTCTCAGGGAAGCAAGAAAGAAGCAAAAATTCAACTCAGCCACTCCTACGAAGAAACATTAAAGGTGACTATTCTTTCAAGATTTTGTTTGCTAATGTACTTTACTATTACTACAACTGAGTTTTGAGAGTTGCTTAGGGTGTTCTTTTATAGAGAATGACACATGAAAATTATTTAGTCAATCTGATCAAATTTGGTGAGTGATTAATGGTCTTGCTGTTCCAGTGCCTTTTTTCATGGAACTACAATATGTACATATGGTTATTAAAAAAAAGTACAGAAATATCAAGCTATTCCAAGAAATGTGGAATCTGAGATGCCACCTAGAAATAGATGATCATGTTTCCTTTTATTATATATATACTTAATACAATTTGTTAAGCTATATCTCACCACACCTGTTGTGAAATTTGAACAATTCTACCATCTCTCTAATTTTCATTTCACCTAATTTTTACCATAGGTACGCCAAATCCAAACTTGAACACGGTCAAGCTCAATGATATGGTGTGGCATGTACAGCTAGATTTTTGGTAGTCTATACTAACCTCCTATAATCAGCCGCAATAACAAAGTTTGTGTTTTGGTGTAAATGACGATGATATCTTCTTCTCTGCGTTTGCAATGTAGAGTGTACAGCCAGAGTGTTGCACGGCAGACCTACTTATCAACAACCTCATCAACCTGTTCATAGTTTCTATATGAATACGTATGTAAATGAAAATGGTCATTTTCTAGCATGTTGCAATTTTTTGTTTCAAGGGAATATTTACCTGTTAATGTTTTAACTTCTTCCTTCTACCAATATAAATTATTAACTGCTTCATTGGGTCCGTGCTTGCGCGGGCCTACTCCATCTAGTATATATATATATATATGCACCACAAAAGGGACGATTATATCAAGAGACGAAGCTAATAAACGATATAAATATATGACTGCAAAAGCTTATAGTTAAAATAAATTATTATTGAAATTTCAAATGGCCAGCGATAAGGATAGTTTCTCAAATTATACATTATCCTCCCAGTAGAGTCAGACTAAATACTTTTAAAAATATTTTAGATAGTACTTGAAATTAAGAAACAAATGCAAACCACCTACGTTACTAATAAAAGAAAATAAATATCAAACGTTCAAGTTTTCAACATCCTTTCACCAAGACTCATCACTCTAGTATATAACAGCGAGATATCCTTTTGATTTGTGACAATAAGAGCCTTTTAGTTTCCAAAACTCACGCATGAACAAAGTTGGTAATTGAAAAACGAATATTTTAAGGCACACCCAGTTATTTGTGGACTATTAAATAAGAGTCGATGAAAAAAAATAAGAGCAAAATGCCAAAGAAATAAAAGTGATAGAAAGGCCCCACCAAAAAGAGAGAGCGCAAAAATTTGAGTGAATAGATACTCCCTCATTTTCATTTTAGTTGACCCTCTGTTTCATTTTAGTTAGACCTCTTTCAAAAAATATTTATTTTAATTCAACTATCTTTTTGATGAAAGCAAGAGAATTTTATTATGTTCGTTCAATACTACTCTCAGCATTAAATTATTAAACAAATTATATTTACTCAAATTTATATTTTCAAAGAGTAATTAATAAGACTAATTTGATAAAATAAACTCCTAATAAATATTTTTTTAAGGTAAGTGTTAAGTCAAAAATGATCAACTATTTTGAAACGGAGGAAGTAAATAAAAATCAGGGCTCAAGAGTGGTGCCAATATTTTTCACTTTTGTTTATCTATATCTCACTTTCCTTAATATTTGATCTTTCCCTATGATTCCCAAACTCAATATTTAGTGCTAACTTTGATACAACACGTAAATTATCGAATAATTTTGATACTCCTTCCCTTCTCTTTAGTTGTGATATTTCACTTCTCAAAAGTCAATTGTGAACTTTGATCAACATTTTAATTTTTTTTGTAAATTAATAACCTAAAAGTGTCACACCCCTTTTGTAATCAAAAGTTATTGATTTTAAAGTTTGAAAAGGGTTTTATTATTAAGTGATAAAAAATAAAAATTTATTTCAAAAAAAAATTATTTACATTTAAATTCAGAGTAGTCACTTGACATAAATCAGGTGTGCCAAGATACTGTTGGAAATCTCTTTTCAAAACAGTTTGACTCTAAAAACTGATCCATGAACAGAGATTTCGGTTAAGGAATTCTGTTAACCGAGGGGAAGGTGTTAGGCACCCTTCGATCCCGTGGTTCAACCACGGGAGCTTCATGGAGTATATAGGCTAGTAGACACTATGAAATGTATAAACAAACAAAACACACAACAAGAAAACAAACAAAATAAAAAATAATGCCCAGTCCAATTTATATAGTCCCAAAAATAGAAAAATATGGAAATGTAAATCCTATTCTAAACTAATCCTAGGTTAAGCTTCACCTGACTCCTCAGGTCTCGATCATGAACCTCCTTTGCATAGATGGTACTTTGGGGCATTCCCCAGTGAATAAGTACAGTGTGGCCTCGGGGCATTCCCCGGCTAATGAATACATTTTTGGTGAAATGCGGTAAAAGTAAAGAAATCAATGCGGTAAAAGTAAAGAAATCACTCAACATAGACACATACACATTCGATGATATAGAATACTACGAGTTGCCTACCCAAGATCTAATATTTGCCTATCGATCCTCAGCCTAAAACATGATACTATCGAGTTCAACAAAAAATAAATCCATTTCAAATTAGACAACCATCAATGAATCAAAATAGATCAATATTCACTTTTATCAATTTCCAACCCCTCCCCGAACTCGTTCTCAAAATAATTGCCAAATTATTCGACTATTAATTTAATTTCTCACATTCAAATCCAACATCAACCAACACACAACAAAGATTCAAACACGAATCATTCATAATCACATAAAAATTAAAGTGCGAGAAGATAGAATTGGACCTCAATGTTACTTTTATTTCAATTCGTTAAAGTATTTGATTAGAGCTCTGATCGGAATGCCCCGAACCGAACTCAAAACATCGAACCCGTGAACTGAACAAACCCCTCCAATATTCGAAACAACTAGGGGTGGGCATTTGGTCGGTTCGGTCTGATTGTTTAATATCGGTTCGATTTATCGGTTTTTGGATTGACAAAAATGACATCCATAACCAAACCAAAATAAATTCGATTTGGTTCGGTTTTTACAAATTCGGTTCGGTTATTTCGGATTTTTAATTCGGTTTAAAATATTAAAGTAGTTAGCCTTTCTTTTTCATAACTGAGCATTTAAAATTGATGGATTTTTTTAGAAAAATTATTTTTTTCAAACCTGTTTTCATTCTCAAATATAAATAATTATAAATAACTCAACATGGATGAAATGAAATGAAATAATCATAAGCTTAAGATAATACATAACGTCATTAATCATTACATATAATATAACTTTGCATAAATAGTCTACAAAACAACACAAAACTCGTAAAAATAGTCATGAAACAACATACTTTCTACATAAATAGTCCATAAAACAGTCTAAAGTCACCAAAATAGTCCATAAAATATTTGAGTCACTAAAACAATCCATAAACAGCCTACGACATATGCGAATTTGCTGTTAAATATTAATTGTGAATGTGAATTACTAAATATTATAGAAATGCACACACTCAAATATAAATAATTATAAATAACTAAACATGATATTATATATATAATATATAATATTATGTTATATATTAATATAATATAATATAATATTATATATATATTATATATATTTTAAAATATATATATATATTATTTATAAAATTTTAGTTTTTCGGTTTAAACCGTTTTTTTTAAAAATAAAAAACTGATCCAAAAAATCAACATTCTAAAATTACAAACCGAATCCGATCCGAAAAACCGAAACCAAAATTAAATTTCGGTTTGGTTTTTCAGTTTTTTCGGTTTAAACCAAAATATGCCACCCCTAGGAACAATCAATCGACTCAAATAACCCATTTTTCTATTTTGATTGATCGTTTTCTGGTGAAAATTGCGACAAAGAGATGAGTCTCATTAGATTCTGGGGTGGTTATTTTCGTTTTAAACTTTTTTGGAGTGGGATGAAGCTAATGGCTTCGCCGGAGCTCCGACAAACTCAAAAAGAATGGAGAACAGATAACCAGGCCAAATTCTGTGCAGTAGTGATATTTTTCCAGCGAGAAATCACTGGAACAGTCAACCTCCGCCTATTTTCTCTCTCTTACGATTAGTTGCCTATCTCTATCTCTCACGTTCTCCCTCAATTCCTCAACCTTCTCTCCATCCCCATCTCCTTTGATCTCTCAATTCTTTTCTATTTTTTTGGTGGTGGTGTGTGTGTGTGGTCTGTGTGTGTGTTTCTCTTTATGAGTTTGTGTATAGAGATTATGGTTCTGCGTTAATGGAATAGTGACTAAAAAGTATTGTTCCCCTCTTCTTTTCTACCTAGCCGTCTGTGTGTATGAGAGACTATCGATGGGTGTGTTTTTGCTCCCCAATTTCTTTGTTTTCTCTATCTGTGTGTGTTGTCCATGGTGGCTTTTTAATGAGAAGAAAAAATGGAATTCCGTGATTATGTGTATATAGCTGTCTAAGAATTAAAAACAAAATAAAGCATTATATGAAAATGTGGAATCCCTTTTTGTTTTTGGTGTATGCAAATTGGTGTCCAATTTATGTGAAATTATTATGAGGTTAGTTAAGAAAAAATTCGTGAGTGGGTAGGGTAGGGGGTATAGGGGTATAGGGGGTAGGGGGTATGTGGGTAGAAAGGGTGTGTGGAGGTAGGAGTGGGGGTAGGGTAGTTAGGATGAGATAAAATTTGTTAGGGTGAGGTGTCAAAAATGATTAAGAGTTGGTTGGATTTGTTATTGAGTAGAAATTATCACATCGGTGAAGGTATGTGGTAAGATGGGGTAAAAATGAGTAAAAATACACTCTCGGGAGGGACAAATTACGTGTCTAGATCATGCCCCTCTTTGGATGTACATATAAAGTATTTCCAGATAAAGAAGTAGACAATAAGATAGAATTTTGATCCGACCATTATTTGAAGGGAGGAAGTAGAAGGAAGGAATGCAGCTAATTCTGAATTTTGGACATCCTACTTCCCCAAATTATGAGGGGATCGAGTCACAGGTATCTCAAAGGGTTGGAAAGGAAAAAGACTATACGAGTTGGAGAGTCGAGTGAGGCCCTGTCGAGGTTTCGGTCTGCGGCTCTATCATTACATCAAAAATGAAAATTGTAAGTTAAAACATAAATAAAATTACAAAAATCCTATCTATGCAGCTTCTTTTGGAATCTTGACTTGAGTTTCATCACTCTATTCTTCAGGCGGGCTCTTGACTCACAATTTCTTCAACTTGTTGCTTGGCTTTTAATTTCTTTACTCTATTCTTCAGGCGGGCTCCTGACTTGCTATTTTTCAATTTGCTAACTTTCAATTTCTTAACCTTGTTGCTTGACTTTCAACTTCTCCACCTTGTTCTCCAGGTGGGCTCCTAACTTTCTATTTTTGATCTTTTGATTTTCAATTTCATCACCCTATTCTTCGGGCGGGCTCCCGAATTATAATTTCCTCACTTTATTGCCTTTCAATTGCTTCACCTTGTTGCTTGGATATCAATCTCTTCACCTTGTTGCTTGACTTTTGGCTTCTTCACCTTGTCGCTTGACTTTCTTTTTATTCGTCCTGTTCTTCAGGAGGGCTCCTAAAATCACATCAAAATTAGAAAGAAAATTATCCCATACAAAAGTTATTATAAAGAGAAATTCTTTTTGACAGAAAAGTAAGGTTCCAAACAATAGAAATTAAATTTTTTCCCCAGCTTATCATCAGAAGACTTTTGTGAAAGTCACATCAAATCATAACTACTTGCATGTTGCAACGATGAATTAAGACTCTGACCAAGAAATACACTCTTGAGAGTAAAATTAAATGAACAAAACTAGGAAGTGCGTCTCCTAAGAATTAAAGTGAGGAATTTTGACTAGAAAGTGCGTCTTCTTAGAGATAGAGGTTTAAGTTAGGAAGTACATCACCTAACAAGTAAAATTTGAATTACCCAATCAAGGAAGTACGTCTCCTTACTAATGCCGCTTGAATTACAAAAACAAGAAAGTGCGTCTCCTTACCAATGTCACTTGAATTACACAAACAAGGAAGTGTGTCTCCTTACAAATGCCGATTGAATTACCAAAATAAGGAAGTGCGTCTCCTTACCAATGTCGCTTGAATTACCCAAACAAGTAAGTGCATCTCCTTACAAATGACACTTGAATTACCCAAACAAAGAAGTGTGACTCCTTACCAATGCCGCTTGAATTACCCAAACAAGGAAGTCTGTCTCCTTACCAATGCCTCTTGAATTATTCAAATGAGGAAGTGGATCTCTTTACCAATGTAGCTTGAATTACCCAAACAAGAAAGTGCGTCTCCTTACAAATGCCGCTTGAATTACCAAACAAGGAAGTGCATCTCCTTACAAATGACACTTGAATTACCCAAACAAGGAAGTGCATCTCCTTACAAATGGCACTTGAATTACCCAAACAAGGAAGTGCGTCTCTTTACAAATGCCACTTGAATTACACAAACAAGAAAGTACGTCTTCTTACAAATATTGCTTGAATTAACCGAATAAGAAAGTACATCTCCTTACAAATGTCGCTTGAATTACCAAAATAAGGAAGTGCATCTCCTTACAAATGCCACTTGAATTATCTAAGGAAATGCGTATCCTTACAAATGCCGCTTAAATTACTCGAACAAAGAAATGCGTCTTCTTACATAAGTCGCTTGAATTACCACCCACACAAGAAAATGTGTATCCTTTCAAATACCACTTAAATTATCCAGACAAGGAAATGTGTCTCCTTACAAATGCCACTTAAATTACCCGAACAATGAAGTGCGTCTCCTAGAAATATTGAATTATAAGTTTTACCATGGTTTTGATTACCAAATCTGTGCAACAACATTTCCTTCTTGATTCTGTAGATGTGAGAAATTATGACCTTTGATGTTTAGGATTTGAAGTCCTTCATTTGAAGGTAACATGTTTCCTGTTTCATCGAAGAAAGCTTGTGAATTAAAAACATGGTTGCTGGTTTGTGGCTTTGACTTTTGAGGCAACTACTCTTGCGCTGGTCATATTCAATTTTGCTTCCAACCTTTAATATATGTCATTGACTTGTTGCATTATTAAGACTCTGAAAAAAACACAATATCTCCGCTTTGCCATGCTCCTTAGATAAATCTTTGAACCTTGGCATTTCCATGAGTTCCCAGATTTATCTGTTGATGAAACTTTCTACATGCCTTATTTCGGCTAAGAATCATGTCTCTTTCATGCACTGGCCTTTCTGTTTTGCTTTGTGCAATTGAAGAAGTTGGTAGCCAGTTTTGAAATCTTTTCTCACTTGTTTTGACATGAACTTGACTTAAAGACAAGAGAAAAAATGACAATGATTTTTTACTTGGATAACTGACTCAAGAAAATAAAATAAAAATAAATATAAGAAAGAAAAGATAATGAATTTCCCCTTTTGAAATAAAGAACCAAAAATTTATCTAAAAATGACAGTCAACTTTAATAATTATGCTACGTATTTTGGATTAAGCTGTCTGATCTTTCCATCCAAACTTTCTACCAATTGTTATTGAGTTAATGGACTTGAAGCTGAGTTGCTTCCTTAGGTCAATTGCATTTAAGACGTCATTCGGCTAGTGGTGCCTTGAAGGGATTTTGCCAACAACCCTCTCTCATTTGTCTCAGCTCACCATCACCTTATGGTGCCCTTGAGGGTTTTCACCAATAAGACTGTCTTATCTTTATTTATCTCAACTTACAATGCCTATGAGGGTTTTCACTAATAAGACTCTTATTTTATCCTCTTTCGACTTATCTTCACCTTAAGGTGCCCATGAGGGTTTTCACCAATAAGATTCTCTCATTTTTATTTCTCTGTTGATTCCTTATGCTGAGGAAGACAAGTAGTTCCTAAATGCATCATCATATCTTTTGCATTCTTAGCCTTACCATTCTTAAATATTGATCTGAAGGTCTTTTCTTGGTTGTAACTTGGTTTTGGATAGGGTTAAAAAGAAATGATGACATGAGGGCCAAACGATACTTGAAATAGGGTGGGACTTACAATTTTTGGAATCGACTCAAACAATGAAGATCAACTCATGCTCCAGTTTCTTTTTGCTGGGTGATTCTAAAATGTTTATTTGGTTTGACTGAGCCCAGAGTAGGGCAACCTACGTATCTCACCCCCGAGAGAGGAGAATCAGGTCTCATGTAGTTCGGATAACTCGTTCTTTTGCTTGATTCTAATTTCTTTTTCTTTTTTCTTTTCTTTTATTGACTTTTTTTTTTTTGAGATTTTTCCAACTCTATTTTTCTTGACACTTCTTTTTTCTTTCTTTTTGAACACATTTTTTCTCTTTTTTTGAAACTTTTCGATACTATTCTTTTGTTCGACGCTTTTCTTTTGAGCTTTGCTGACTCTATCTTGATTTTAAAAGAGGGGTATGAAAGAAAATAGAACTAAAGCTCAAGTGGGTAAACAAAGACTGATACAAGATTTGGATAGAATAATGAAATGCCTTCATCATATCAATCCTAAAAACACAAGTACATAACATGCAATATGAAAGTGAAAGATGGAGATCATTCATGACATTTTTACAGCACTAACTTTAACTGAATTTGTGCATTACTACTCTTGCACTTTGTTCAATATACCACTCTACCTTTTTTGTACATTTCTCATGCTGAAGGACTCATGACTTTGTGGAGTTGATTTTCTTTTTGTTCCTTTTGACATAGGATTGGACATTCACTATTTGACCTAGTTGAGATATGTCTTTCAATTGATGACCAAGTTATTCTTATGATTCTCAAAATAATTACCTTTATTTTTAAAGAAGGCTTCAACTTTATCACCAAATGCCTCAACACTCTATCTATTTTCTCAGATGCTCTTCTTTTCTAACTTTAATCCCCTGACTCAATGTTTTATGATTAAACTGGATATTAATATTTGACTGAAAATTTTGCTAGCATATCATATCACTAGAATCAACATAAATGTACTGTGCAAAGAAAACAAACAAACAACACATATTTAAAATACAAAGGGAAAGGGACACTTCATTTAGTTGAAATAAAAGATAGAAGGGTTTAAACATAAACGACAAAGAAAAAAACAAGATAGATTCCGAACCACAACCCTGAGATAATTTGGAAAATAGAAAGGAAAACAAAATAAACTACCAACAATCCTTTCTGGTAAGGAAAAGAGTTAATTTCCAATTGCTGAGCTTGACATCTTAGCCACTGAGTTGCATATCATCATAACTAGAGCTTTCACCACTGTCAATATTTTGCACCACAATCAATTTATCTTGATTCATCTTTTCTATTTCTCTTTTCAAAATACGACAATGTTCAATACCGTGACCTTGGACATCAGAATGATATGCACATTATACATGGGGATTAAAATTTCTTGAATGCGGGTCAGGAGTATACCCAAGGAGAGGAGTGGTCATTCCTCATTGTTGTAATCTCCAGAACAGACTAGCATATGATTCTCCAATTAGCATAAAACTATCCCTAGGCTTCTTCCTCTTCTCAATGTTTGAATTGGATCGAACATCGGGCCTAGAAGGGCTTTGATATATTTGTGGAGTTGGAGGGTGACTCTGAGGTATTGGTGCCCACCATTATGGGTAAGATGGGGGTTGAACATGTGTTTGTGCATTATTTACTGGATATGGAGATAGGAGAACAAAGTATAATGGATTCTGGGAGTGATTATGTGGAGCTTGGGCATGAACTTAGGCTTGAGCCTGAGAGTGACAACGATGTGGTCTTCTTGACTGTGTCCACTGTCCAACTACAATAGAAGATGCATCCTCCTCATTCTTCTTCCCTCCAACATTCCTAAGCCCTTTTGAATTATTTCAGTAGTCACTTTCAATGTTGCAAAACTCACAATGCGACCGGTCTTAATTACATCTTCTACCATCTCCCCCATTTTGAGGACCTTAATAAAAAGCTTTCCTAATACAGGTAACAAGTGTTGATAATATGTTTTATCTTGTGCTTGAATAAATACCTCCACTATCTTTCTTTCTTTCATTGGCGGTTTTACCCTAGCAGCTTGTTCACGCCATCTAATAGCATATTCTCTAAAACTTTCAATACTTTTATTCTTCATATTAGTTAGGATTTCTCATCAGGAATCAACTCCGTATTGTATTGGAATTGATATATGAATTCATTAGCCAGGTCATACCAACTATTCCACTTGTCGTTGTTTTGATCAATAAACCCTTCTAAAGTTAGACTTGAAATACTCTCATCGAAATAAGCCATAAGCAATTCTTCCTTCCCTCTAGAGCCCCTTGGTTGGTTACAATAATTCCTCCAATGTTCCACTGGGTCCCCATGTCTATATTTCTCAAACTTCAGCCTTTTAAAGCCAAAAGGGAGAATAATTCCTGGAAACATGCACATATCTTTATTCGAGACACTTTTGTAACCCCCGAGTCCTTGGGATTTCTTCATAGCGAGTTCCAAACTTCTCAATTTTTTGGTCATTTCCTTTTGTTATTCTGTCTTAACAGGCTTCTTAGTGTTAAGAGAAAATTCAGGAGGGTGAGTGTAGCCATAAGGACCAGTCAACTTAAATGTGGGCTCAATATTATGATGCTGATCACCAAAAATATTTAATACAAGTTTGCTTGTAGAGTAAGGAATCACAACCATTGGATGGACATTAAAAGCAGGAGCTTCAGGCGGGGGTGGCACCATAAAAGCATGAATAACAGGTAGAGTTGAGCATGTGGTAGTTTTGTGTTGAGGAGTGAGGAAATAAATATTGAAAGTTTTTGGATAGTGTTTCCCTGGAGTAAACCCTGATACATGTTGTAGCGTGTCAACAAAAATAGGGAACTGTGCATGTGATACTGGAGGCAAGCTAGAAAGATATTCCAGATTTTCAATGGAAAATGGAGGAGGCAACAACCTATTAGCCCAAGCTTGATGCATTTCTATTATTTGCTGCCTTAATTTACGAATATCTTCATTAGCTCCTAAATTCTAATTCCCTGAACTCCCTATCTGATTAGTGACAATAACCTCGGTATTCTTATTGTCCATAACTTTCTCTTTGACTTGGTGCAATATGGAAGACCAGCCAAAATGCCACAACCAATCACCTTAAACTAACTGGACAAGAGATAGCAAATGTGTTAGTGTTCAACACTTTTTCAAAACCTCTTTTTTTTTCTTTATCTTTTTAAAAAAGATCACCGAACCCAAGAAGGGCGCGTACGTATCTCACTCCCAAGAGAGGAGAATCAGTTGTCCGTAGTTCGTGAAGTTTTGGCACAACATGGCCGATCAAACTCTTTTTCTTTTTCTGAAACTTTGAGAAGAAAACAAAATAACAACTTGTCAAAAGAATTGACAAAAAACTTTTTGAATTTTTGAGTTTTACCATTCTTATACAAAATGAAACCTATGATTACCAAAGAAAAATCTTTTTGGATTTTTGATTTTGAATTTCTTATGAAAATGAAACTTGAAACTACTAAAGGAAAATCTTTTTGTAGTTTTATTTTAAAGATATATGTGACACCTACTCTAAATGAAGAGTTAAAAAAATCTCTTTGGATTTTTTAAATAAGACCACCGAACCCTAGAAAGGCTTTCTACGTATCTCACTCCCGAAAGAGGAGAATCAGGTGTGAGTAGTTCGTCTAGATTGGACAATTAAGGACTAAATAACAAACTAAAACTTGACTTAAGAGACACGACCAAAAACAGACGATGAAAAGCGTTGATAAAATATTTTGGGGTTTTCAATTTGACTCTTCATATAAAACTGACACTTACAACTACGTAAGAAAAATCTTTTTGGTATTTTAGTTACATGAAATGTACAAAATTCTAGCATCTTTTTTGATTTTTTCTTTTATAAAAAGCTTCTGTTGAAAAAAAATCTTTTTTGAGTTTTTGAATTGTTAATGCTTACTAAGAAACAAAAGGAAAATCATTTTGATGTTTTTGTTTTTTTTTGGACAAATGAGTGCAAAAGGTAAAACTCTTTTTGATTTTTTAGATTATGGAAAATAAAAGCCATAAAAACTCTAAACAACTATGAAACTTTTTTTTTTCGAACTTTTCCTTGCCTAAACACAATATTTCCTTTAATTTTGGCACATGCTTACCCAAATTAGTCAGTCAAATGACCATATTACCCTCAAAGATACAACAATTAGCACGTAGGAATGCTTTAGAGGTGAGTCTCCTACAAAGGACCAAGAAAGTCCCGCTAGGTCTCAATATGATGCAGATAAGCATGACCTAAAGGCTAACCTAGACTGAGGTTCACTAACAAGGCTATTCAGGGGAGCGTATGGTCGATAGTGGCTATGATAGATTTCCACCTACTCTATACACCCAATGGCTCCCCTTCCTAAAATAAAGTTGACTCAACTAGAGGTCATGTACACACGTGTACTACAGATTTTTTATGGAAAAAATTGAATTAGGGTATGCAAATGATGATAGATATAAAGCGGTAGCACATAAAAAAGCTGTAAACACGTAGCACTACGGTACTCAACAATGATAAAATAAATACAAACGGTAACACAAACAATGTCAGTACACCCATAATGTCAAACTAAGCCGATACAACTCAAAATTAAGCTTGAATTCTAAAAAATCCCCACCAGAGTCGCCAGATCTGTCACACCCCTTTTGTAACCAAAAGATATTGATTTTAAAGTTTGAAAGAGTTTTTATTATTAAGTGACAAAAAAATAAAATTTGTTTCAAAAAGGATTATTTACATTTAAACTCAGAGTCGCCACTTGGCATAAATTGGGTGTGTCAAGTCACCTTTGAAAATCCTTTTTCAAAACAGTTTGACTCTAAAAACTGATCCACGAACAGAGATTTTGGTTAAAAAATTCTGTTGACCGAGGGAAAGGTGTTAGGCACCCCTTGATCGCGTGGTTCGACCACGATCATTTCGTGGAGTATATCAGTTAGCAGCTACTATGAAATGTATAAACACACAAAACACACAACAAGATAACAAACAAAATAAAAAATAGTGTCCAGTCTAATTTATACTATCCCAAAAATAGAAAAATACAAAAATGTAAATCCTATTCTTAACTAATCCTAGACTAAGCTTTAACCGAATCCTCGGGCCTTGATCACGAACCTCCTTTGCATATATGATACTTTGGGGCATTCTTGGTGAATAAGTACAGTGTGGCCTCAGGACATCCCCGGCTAATGAATACATTTTTGGTGTAATGCATTAAAAGTAAAGAAATCACTTAACATACACACATACACGTTCGATGATATAGAATCCTACGAGTTGCCTACCCAAGAACTAAGATTTTCCTATCGATCCTTGGTCTAAAATATGATACTATCGAGTTCAACAAAAATTAAAATCTATTTCAAATTAGACAACCATCAATGAATCAAAATTGATCAATATACTTTTATTAATTTCCAACCCCTCTCCAAATTCGTTCTCAAAATAATTGCCTAATTCTTTGACTATCAATTCAATTTCTCACATTCAATTCTAACATCAATCAACGCACAACAAAGATTCAAGCACGAATCATTAATCACATAAAAATTAAAGCGAGAGATGATAGAATTAGATGTTAATGTTACTTTTATTTCAATCCCTCAAAGTATTTGATTAGAGCTCTAACTGAAATGCCTCGACCTGACCTCAGAACATTGAACCCACAAACTGAACAACCCCCCTCCCCCCAAAATTTGGAATAACCAATCGACTCAAATAAACTATTTTTCTATTTTGTTTGGTCATTTTTAGAAAAAAATACGATGAGGAGATGAGTCTCACCGTATTCTGGGGTGGTTGTTTTCGTTTCAACATTTCTAGAGTGGGATGAAGCTGATGACTTCGCCGAAGCTCTGACGAACTCAGAAAGAATGGAGAACAGAGAACTAGGCTAAATTCCATGTAGTAGTGACATTTTTCCAGCGAGAAATTACCAGAACAGTCAACCTCTACCAATTTTATCTCTCGTGATTGACTGTCTATCTCTATCTGTCACATTTTTCCTTTATTCCTTAACCTTCTCTCCTTCGATCTTTTAATTCTTTTCTATTTTTTTTGGTGCTGGCATATATGTGTGTAGTCTATATGCATTTTTATTTTTGTGAGTGTGTGTATAGAGATTGTGGTGCCGCGTTAATGGAATAGTGACTAAAAAGTATTGTTCCCCCTCTCTGTTTTGCCTAGCCATCTGTGTGTGTAAGAGAGTATCGATGGGTGTGTTCTTGCTCCCCAATTCCTCTGTTTTCTCTATCTGTGTATGTTGTCTATGGTGCTTTTTAATGAGAAGAAAATATGAAAGTCCGTGATTTTGTGTATATAGATGTATAAGAATTGAAAATAGAATGGAACACATGAAAGTGTTGAATTCTTTTTTATTTTTGGTGTGTGCAAATTGGTGTCCAATATGTGTGGAATTATTATGAGGTCAGTTTAGGGAAAAAACATGAGTGGGTAGGGTAGAGGTCTAGGGGTATATGGGGTAGGGGGATGTGGGTAGAGAGGGCAGGGTGGGGTAGGGTAGTTAGGATGAGATAAAATTTGTGAGGGTGAGGTGTCAAAAATAGTTAACAGTTGGTTGAATTTGTTATTGAGCGAAAATTATCACATGGGTGAAGGTATGTGGTAAGACTGGGTAAAAATGGGTAAAAATACGCTTTCGAGAGATACAAAATTACATGTCTACAAAAAGAATTAAAACTTAAATCATAAAATTTAAAATAAAATCTTATAAAAACATAAATAACAATGATATTGATAAAATAAATTCTTAAGTTTACCTCTTGATATGAAATAACCTCATATTCATTAGCCTTTTTATAAGATGGTTTCCCTGATAACATATATACACTTTAAAATCAATGATAAAATATAAAGTTTGAAAACAAAAGAAAAAAAGAAAGGGGATAAAAGAGAGGATACTTTAAAATAAAGGATAAAATATAAAGTTTGAAAACAAAAGAAAAAAAGAAAGGGGATAAAAGAGAGGAGAAAAACTTATGACGAGCCTTCAATGAGAAAAGCTAATAAGAATATACTTTTATATATATATATATATATATATATATATATATATATATATATATAGTGCCGAGAATAAGAGCATGAATAACCTAATAAATGTATTGGCAAATTAATATCAATGATTAAGCTTAAGAAAAAACTGTTTTATGCTAATCTATACTCCTTCGGTCCTATTTTAGTTGATTATTTTACTAAAAATAAAAATCTCATATTAATTAATCACTTATTAAATCACAATAAATTAATTAATTTTTTATTTCATTTTATTCCTACAATTAATAACATACATTAAATGTGAACAGTTACAATTACAGTATCCATTTTTATGCCCAATGAATATTATTAATATAAATAAATAATAAAATAGTAAAATTTACTATTTCAATATAATTTCTTGATTGCCGAGTAAAATAGAATATACCCAACTAAAATGGGATGAAAGGAGTATTTCAGTAAATCTTCATGCTATGTTGGGCGAAGCAATAGTATAAGTGGGACTAATTGCAACTATGTGGAAAACCTTTATAAATTATTTAATTTATAAGCATTTTAAAATTCAATTCGTAAGCGAATTATGAAGAAAACTGAAGGAGACATTTCTAAAAGATGGAGAGAAAAGATAAATATGAATGGAGGTAATAAAGAGCTATCACATTACATTGTCTATATTCTCCTTTAAGCATATATTAGTTATATTTTACACATGCTGAGTTCGGACCCAAACTCTAAATATACAAATATTATTATAATCAATTTATATCTCTTTTTAAAGATAAATTAATTAATTTACAATAATTTATATATTATTGTAAGTCCGAGCGGCAATTTTATCAATTAAAAGCGAAAATGAAAATGGGTCTGGCCAAGGCCCAAAGTAAAAATAATAAGAAATTCTAAAGAAAGAAAAGGGCAATACCAAATATCCAAATTTGACGAAGCTCTATAATGACTCCATACTCTCTATTTTGGGCTTACTTTCCCTTTTAGTTCAGCAGTCAAACTATTACCTCCTTTCCTTCATTGCAACCAAGTCTTCAGTGCCCTCTTCTATGGGTTGTGTGTGTTCCCATTCCTGATGTATTGATCCTGATTATTTCCACACAAGATGTGTCACTTGTCCAAGGTAAAATTACTTTCATCATAGCGTCTAACTCTGCATCCAAGCTAAATTTCTGATGATCTGCCGGATGATAGTGTATTTCTGGTGAATGAAGTCGAATAAGGTAGTCATCTGGAGTTTGTAGTTCTTCCCGAGATTTGATCCCTACCTATGTTTCCATTATTTCGTTGTATTTGCTCTCTTCCTTAATAATTTTCTTGTTAACTGAATTTTTGTAGAGTTATTCGTTCTTCTCAGACTTGTACTTGACCTCCAATGCTTAGAGCAAGATCTAATACTGCCCTCCTTTGTTTTTGGTTATGGATTTTGTGTGCTAACATATCTTATCCTACTTGATTTAATAGTTGTAGAATTCCTAATGTTACGACAAACTCGCTTGTAAATATTTAAATGGTAGAGAATTTGCACCTTGAATGCTTTATCTCTACCGATAACTCTATGCATGTGCTTTGATCTTTCTAGTTCTCAATCATAATGATGGAATTTGTGTTATCTATGTTAATGATTTTCTTTACTAGACTTGGTAATCACCGAAATGAGTAGATCTTATGTTTGTCAGTACTGTCAACAACCAGATTAGCTATATAAAACTTATTTTCCTCTATGTATATTTATGTTGTGTGGGTAGTTCCATCTTTTTTCATAGAAATTTTTATTTCATCCATGCTCTTTGCTAACTCCTATGACACTTTCCATTCCTCATTAATGATATTCACCATCAATAAAGAATTTGACTCTAGAATTGTCTTCCTTACCTCATTCTCAACACAGTATCGAATAAGATTCTATTATGGCTTTAATTTCTGCTTTCACATTGGTTATTATCCAAATATTTTCTTCCTGAGAAAATACTAGGCACCTACATAATTCCTTAAGAAAAAAACATAAGATCCCACTCCTGGATTTATTTTACAGGCTCCATCTGTGTTGTATCTAATCACATTCTCCTGAGATAGTTCCTATTTAACTAAATAGATTGGTAACCTTGTTTTGTAGCTCCCCATAATTTTTATCCTGCCTTTCCATTTCATTACAGGCTTCTTTATCCATGGAAAACTCCTCCTTATCATGTAAATAATGTTCTAATGCACTTGATATACCATTCTATTTAGTGAAGTACTTTCTCCATGATTCTTATAATTTCTTCTTTTCCATAAGTCCCATATGATCAGTGCTGGAATCACTTTGTATATTTATTGTAACTTGCTTTGAACCTGCACATACTATCATATCATCATGATATATGGTAGTTGTATGCCCTCTACAGTAATACCTACAAACCTAGCAAAATGCCTCCACAACTTTAGAGCTATGGGAGCCATGATTTCTTAGTGAAAGTGATCACAACACCAACACCTTGAGACAAAATATATCCTCATCCTTTGCAAGTAACCATCTATAGGAGCTCTTCTTTATATGCCCTCAATAGAAAGAAATTAATTTTGAATGGTATCCCTTTATTCCAAATGTATTTAAGCACCTCCCTTTTCTCATTTTTATGCCTCAGTAAATCCCATGCAGATTTAACACTATCGCTTCCACTTGAATCATCCATCCACTAGGCCTTGTCTTTACCACTATAAAGTAAGATAGGACTTACATTTTCCAGAATATATTCAGCCATATCCTCAGAGATAAACTGACTTAATTTAGCGCCATCCCATCATCCTTAAAAAAAGTAACACCCTAAAAATTATGAGCAATTTATTTTTAACCTCACCGTGCTTAAAACATCTATCTTTGACCCAAATTTTATTCAGGGTTGTAAAAAGGATAACTTGAGAGAGTTTTAAAATTTTCAAATGGGGTTCGAGGTAGTTTTGGGTTATGGAGGTAGTAAGCCTCTGCGATATTCCCGCATCACAGAAGGTACTCACCACGATAAGGTCCATATCATGGAGGCTAGCCTTTATGATAAATTTTGCGCCACAGACCCTTGTAATTTTAGTGGCTGATTTTCTTAAGTTAAATGGGGCGACGGGCAATGAGTTCTTTACACATTTGGACTACCCTTAAGTGTTATATAACCCCTTTACTTCATTTTTAAGAGAATTGTTACTCCCAAATTCATTCCCGACGTAGAAACTCCAAGAAGGTCAAGAATTCCACTATACATTCATCTTTTGGATTCCAAGCTCAGGATTTCTTCCCAATTTTATTATGTTTGAGACATGTACCTATTTCCCTATACTTATACTTTTCTTAATGGCATAAATTGATTATTAATGTATTGTTTGATGTGGTATTTAACATAGTTGAGGGCTTTTGACATGATTGATTATTTAATTGATCTTCCATGGTTATTTTAGCAATATTATTGCTTTATTAATGATTCTGAACATTGTTGGGGGCATGGAAATAGTGATTAAACTAAGGGGTCATGGTTAACTCCAATTTGATGATTTTTTCTTGATTATGGTTTTGGAAATTGTATGCCCTTAACATGTTTATGAAATTGTCAATTAAAAGGCTTTTGTCACATAGTTTGGTTTACCACTTGTAATAATGCATTGGCATAAAAAGGATAATGAAGTATACATGTTTTCCTTGAACTTGATGGCCTTGTATTAATAGTGGAATTGGAACCTGGTGGGTTCGGTTGATTAAATGGGTTCGAGTCCCGAATGATTGGTTATTTGAATATCCTTTGATTTATGGGTTCGAGTCCCAGTTAGTTGAGTAGATGACATGGTATGATGCTATTAGATTGCAAGAGAGGTTGGTATGACGATACCAATGGGATACCTTGGTGTGTAATTAGTTTAATTAAAATTAGAATATGTGTTAAGTGCCTTAATTAGGCTTAAAAAAAGGTTGTGTATCTAATCGTAGAAGGTGTAGGTCCTTGGGGTACCAGCACTGGAAACCATGCTAGCTGGTGTAGGGGTTGTTATGGTTTGATGGTTAGAGTCCCCTTTCTTGTGATCAGGTGGTTTGAGTCCACTTTATTGTTATTACTATGATTAGAGGGTTCGAGTCCCCCATATAAAATTTCATGATCGGGTGCTTATATCACCTTAGTATATGATTGGAGGTTTCAAGTCCCCCATGGATATATATATGATCTTTCTTTAGTTCGTGAAGCTACAAGCGTGTAGATACTATTATTATAAAACTTAAGCTACACATCCCAGGTTAAGGTTTTATCATGCTAAGCCTTGTTCCCTTTCCCAGCATGTGATATATGTATATGTATCTGCATTTAATGGTATGCATAATATTTGACTGGTTTTGACTTATCATCCATGGCATATTTGTTTCTTTATCCTTGAGATACATGCTAGCGCTCCAACCACTAACCGTCTTCAAACACTTTATCCCCACGCAATGCAGAAACTGGCCATACTTCTACTTTTTCTGCATAGTGACTAGGTGATTATGGGACAACTCGTGAGTTAGACTAAAGGCGTGAGCTTCTATACTCCAAAAGACCCCATTTCATAATTTGGTTTCCTTATGTAATACACTTTTCTTTGGTCTAGTTTTTGCTATTGTCGAGGGAATATCTCGATACTTTATTGGTATTTAGTTTTTGTTAGAGTCTTTGTTGATACTGTGGACATGGTTATTATGGTTGGTTTGGATATTGATTTTATATATACTTTTGAGTTCATCTTTTGTATCTTGCTTTATATTGGTATTTATATGAATCTAGGTATTCTTAGTTGTATTAGAATAGGCTCTGGGGGTGGTCCCAGGTCCTCAATAGATTTGAGATACCCATCACGTCCAGACCTAGGTTTGGATCATGACAAAGTTAGTATTGGATCCTAGGTTTAAGTGTCATGGGGTATCGACAAGCTATGCGAAGTAGAGTCTCTTTTATGGGTGTGTAGTCTGCCACACTTATAAGGGGATGATACAAAGTATTTAGAAATGTTTTGCTTTCTTGTTGTCTAATTTTGGGCTATAGAGTCTCAGGTCTTGAATCCTCTCTAATTCTTATTTGTTCACCTTTTAGATCATGCCTCCTAGATGATTTGATGTTTGTGGAGACTCTTCTGTCCCTTCTGGTGATAATATAGACGAAGCTTATCTACTCCTAGAGTGTAGACCTGATCTAGGGTCGCTTCTTATGACTGTTCACATAGAGTTCCACCTGTTCCCATTGATCCTTCTCCTACTGGAGGTACTCAGACTCAGCCACCTCAGGGAAATATTACTAATGCAAGTTTTATCAGTCTATTTATCTGCCGACTCAGTTGGTAACTAATGAGTGGAAAATTTACCACTTATTGCCATCCAAATCCATGCACTACTATGGCTAAAATTGTGTAAATAAGATAATTTTTCCATTAAAATGTATTAATTTTTAGTTTTTTGTCTTGCAGGGCCTATGATGAAAATGAATGGAAATCAAGCTGAAAGAAAAGAAAAATAGGCTAAAAGAAGAAAAAGATGGAGATCAGGATGCCCTTAGGTATCGCGATCACTATCCTTAAAGTCGCAATCGTGGTCAAGAAACCAGGGACTAGAAATGACTCTCAGGTATCACAATCGCGATCCAAGAGTTGCGATCGCAAAAATACGATTGCGACCCAAAGACCGCGATCGCTGTGGAGCGAAAAAGCTTCAAGGGAAAAATCAGAATTTGCTTAAATAGATCAAAAGCAAGGTGTCATTTTGGTAATATTTGGAAAGTGTGGAATGAGGATTAAAGAGGGGTTTTAGCTCATTTTTACCATATATATTTTATCCATCTTTTTACCTATCCTCACCTTTTCATCTTGGGGAGACTATTGTACTGATCTTGAGCTAAGAAGACATTAAAGTATCTCCCAAGTAAAGGATTAGCCAATTTCCATTGAAGATTTGTTGAAATTTAAAGTTTAGGTTTACATTCTATTTATCTTTCATGAATCAATTTGGTGGAAATTTTGGTATATCTTTATTTACTATCTTTATGAATAGCTAATTCTTCCACTTAGGGTTATTCTTGAATATGTTGTGAGTAGTGCTTAGGTATTATTTATTTATCTATCTAATTAGCTATTTGTTGTGGGTTTTTCTTATACCCTATCTTGAACTAAGAATTGTGGGTGAAAACCCTAATTATTTAGTATCTCATACCATCCTTAAAAGAAGGGTATTGGATGAAGAGTATTTGCAAACAACAACTTGATTTATCTTGTGGGATGACATCATCTTAGAAATAAGGGTGTTGTTTGAGTTAACTCATTTGATAGTACCATCTTAGAAATAAGGGTGCTAATTGAGGTATTGGATTGGTTGTTTGGCCACATTCGTGAGGTGTTCAAAAGAACCCACGAATGAAATTTTGTGTTTTATTAAAAGATTAACGCTAATACCTCTAAATCTATCCTACCCATAACTACAACTAAATTTGGATAAATTTTCAGTTACCCATTCATGAGTTTGAACCTAAAATTTCATGACCCTAAGATCCATTCCTAATTTATTATAATGTAATTATACTTAGCCTTGAGTTAGTCTTCTAGAAGTCCTAAAATTGTTATACTTTTGAATACGTTCAAAAACTCCCAAAATATTTATATCCTAATTTGCATTTAGCAAGTAACTCACATTGTTCCTCATGGATTCGACCATGACTCAAAGTTGGGTAATTATATTGACAGCGATCGTCCTACACCAAAACAATGGTATAGGTGAGCGTGATCAAAATGGGGCCGTTGCTAGAGAACAATTTGGCATGTTGAGTTTGAAAATTTAGCTTACTTTCTTTGATTTAAACTTGTGAATATTTTTTTGTAATTTTATTTTGTTTCTCGTGTTAGGTAGATTTTTGTTTTTGCTTACTTGTCACTATGGCATCATGGAATGAAAGTCCGTTTAGTGGTTGCAAATCATATCTTGATGATCCGTATCCTTATTTTTGTGGACCCAACTTTTGGAAAAATTATAAATATGCTCTCCGAAAAGAGGTGTGTGCATCATCTCAATTCTATTGGGAGTATGATCGTTCTTTATGTGGTGGTCGAGATGGATATTGTAGTGACTGTCCAAATACCCCTCCCCTAGATACGCTAACAAAAATGCTAGTTTTTCTTATGAGTTTGATAAATATCATGATGTAAAAAAGGAAGAACAATCTGCCGGATATAATGGTATGGAAGCAATGCTTCAAACTATCTTGGATCGGGCGGCTATAATGGAGGAGAACGTGCATATCTTGCACCAATCCATGGTGACATTTGGAAAAGAGAGCAAAAAATAAGAAGTGGGTGAGTAAACCAATCTTTTAAGTACCATGACTATGCCCAATATCCAAAATGAGGTTGATAAAGAAGAGATATCAATCCATGTGGTTGATGATGAGCTTGATGTTGAAGAATTTATGGTGATTTTCCAACCAACCGAACTAAAAATAATGAAGGATGCCAAAATTAAAGAAATGGTACTAGAGTTGAACGAAAAATCTAAGAAAATCCTTTGTGAAGGCTCTAGTTCATTTTGGGGTGAGAATGTCAAGAAGAATGTGACTCCGGAATTGGAAAGACGACCTCATTCCAACTACTTTTCTACATTATACTTGGTGGATGTGCTGAAAGTCAAACCACCCAAGAAAATGATGAACTTAGGAGATGAGGTACAAAATCCTTATATTTTAGAGTTTGTCATTCCAAAGGGAAAAATGAGGTCCCTCACTTGAAAGTCAATAAGTGCAAACTTCAATATTTGAGAAGTGGTTTTTTGATTTTCTCACCAATACCCAATAAGCCTACTTGAATGTTTGATATAAAGTTGGGTAAAAGGTTCAAGTCTTCAAAGTGGCAAGATAGAATATGTATTATTGTTCCCTTACTTTTATCCAAAGTACCTCGAAGATATGTTGATCAAAAGGTTAAAGTCTTCAAAGTGGTGATATAAATGATACTCAAAGGATTTCATACCGCGACTTTAACTTAGGCGCTTCTTGGGAGGCAATACAAGTAATTTTTCTTGATGTTTTCTAATGTTTTTGATTCAATTTTTAGCTTGTTTTTGGGGTGTTTGATGGTAATAGAATAACTAAAAAAAGGGTATCTAATGAATGAAACTCCAAATAAGTATATTGGACTTTCATTTTATAATTTTTCCTCTCTTAAGTAAGCTTACAAGGTATGATCTTTTATGAAATTCTCTTTAAAATACAAATGATGATCCCTTTCCATGATTTGTTTTGGTTTGAATTTAATTCATTTGAGCTTAATTTGATAGAATATGGTTGTTGGGATGAATATTTTTGAATGTGTGCCTTGTTTTACATGCCCAATTGTAAAATTCTTTCTTCCATGCTCTAGTGCACACCATGTGTTCGATGAAATACCCACTTATAGTTTGTTTGCTTAATTGAGTGGTGGATGATTTAATTGGATTAGTATGGTTACGAATGGTGTGTTTTGGTAATGAATTGGTGCATTGAGCTTATTCACATGTGTTATTATTCGATCTTTCAAGCTCTTACCTTTTATGCACACCACATGTTTGTTAAAATATTAATAAGAGAGGAACTCCTTATGTGCTTGTAAAGGTTATGTGAACTTTCTTGGGGAATTATGTGATCATTTTTGAAGCATATTTTTGAGTCCAGTTGGTCATAAATGTTGGATAACCGGTGGATCTTGATTGAAATTATTGATGAATGTTGAGTCTATGTCTGATCGATAAATGTGTTTATCATAGCATTCTCGAGTGAAGTCTAAGTAACCCGTGTGACATGAATGCTTGCCTTTCCCTATGATAGATTGGGTGACGCCATTCTTAACGGTATACATTTGTGTTTCTATTAGTGCCATGAGTGTTTTATGAGCTAAATTGATGATAGGGGAAGTTGTGAGGAAAGAATCCACAAAGTGTAATGATAAGGTTTTCTTGCATTCACCTAAGTTTTTCTTTAATTGTTTACGAAGAGGCAATAGTTTGAAAATTCTTTCAAAATGTAATTGGCAAGAAATGAAATGATTTTGAAAAAAAATCAAAAATATAATTTTATTTTTGAAAAATATCAAGGATGTTTTTTGAGCTTTCTTTTGAGTGAGACCATTAAATTCAATTTTTGACTCTCTTTACAAGGACGAGTCCTTCACTCGTAGTAACTTATTAAGCTCAAATTGCTCAAATTGGTTGGGAGATTTACTTTTTGCTCTATGAATACAATGCCTTGTGTAGTGAGATTTTTGAAATAATTCTTGTACAGATGTGTAGTCTAGAACTTGCCCCGACTGTGTTCAAAGAGAAATCCTACACAAGCTTAGTTTGGAGGATGACCCGAGGCCATTTTTGACCCGTCACATAGTCAAATTCCCCCTTAACATCATTCCCTAATAACCCTTTTGAGCCTTTTTGACCATTTTTCTTTATCTTTGTAATGATTACCTTGCTAAAAACACCTAATCCCTTTTTAAAGTTTTTCTTTTAGTACTTAACCTCCGTTGATGCATTGCATGATTCAAAGTGATTAAATATAGGAAAAAGCCTAAGTTTGAGGAGGGAGAGAGAGGATGGTGTAATTGAGAGAATAACGTAAGGATGGTTCAAACTTTAAGTTTGGCGGGATTAATATGATGTGATCAGATGAGCCAAGAAGGTTTATGTAAGGTGTCAAATCACATTCTAAAGAGACAAGATACGTACTTGATGGTAAAATTGTATAGCCTAGCCCATAAAATTTAAAGAGAAATAAAACAAATGGTGGTGGTGGTGGTGGTGGGGAGGGGGGGCAAGAAGAGCTTAAAGTTAGAAAGTCTCTTGAAAAAGTCAAAGAAAGAAAGAAAGAAAATGATGGCTTTGAATATTTTGGTAAATGGTAATAAAAAAGTTGCGAAATATGGGAAATGATTTGAAGGAGAATACGATGGATAGTTTGAAAATTTTGGGGTAGAATGCATTGAGTGATTGCATTGAAGGAGGTATTTTAGTCACCTAATCAATATATATTCCCTCCTGGACCTTAAACCTTCATCTTGACTCACAAGAACTTGGTGATTCCAAACTAGGTAAGTCTACTTTAGTGGTGAAAAACACAAAGGGCAAGTCTATGGTTTTACTCACTGTACTTGAATTTATTTGTGAGAGAGAGTGTGAATTCTTTCATTATTTAAGCTTCTTTAGAAATTTAAATGTCTTTTGGGTGTGGATCTAACTCTTGCTTGTGAGCGGCATCGATACTTTGGGGTAGAGGGTGAAGTCTTACTCTTGGTTTGGGTAAATGGGTGAAGTAAGTTGAATTGTGGAGATTGAGCCAATTTTTGAAGATTTTGTGTTTTCTCTTAAGATGCTTTGTTGATTTGGAAGGTTCATTTGATACAAAATTGCATCCTTGCTTCATAAATATGTGCTTTTTGGAAAAATATGGTTTACTTGTTTCCATGACATGTTTGGAAAGTCTTTGTAGAGCATTGTTAGCTTCTTCGTTTCGTATAGCTTTCTTTTGGGTGTATTTGAGTTAAATACCCTATCTTGTTGAATTTCTCTTGGTTTTTTGAGGACAAGCAATAACTTAAGTTTGGGGGTGTTGATGAGTGACAAATTTACCACTTATTGGCATCCAAATCCTTGCACTACTATGGCTAAAATTATGTATATGAGACTACTTTTCCATTAGAATGAATTAATTCTATATGGAGTTTCAATGATGAGAAGCTAACTGCAAGGGACTAGGACCTTGGATGTTCATGGTATAGTACAACTGGCATGTGTGACTGCACAGTTCTGTCTTTTTGTGTAACAAACTTGCAGGTGCTGCTTTTACTGATTAGGACAACTGGTCCAATGATATTTCAGCACGAATCATCGCTCATCTATAAAAGAAAAGATATGCTTGTTCATCAAGTGGGTTCTTGCATATTCCAATTCGTGAGCTGGAAGAGAGAGAAAGAGGTAAAAACTCAGAATTACTCAAGTTCTTAGAGTGGGTAAGAAGAAATAGAAATTATTCTGGAGTGCTGATTTGTAAATGGACTACTCATGCTATAAAAGTAGCGTTTTCTTTTGTTGATATGAGTGCTTAGGAAGAGTTTCCAAAGCTTGTTGTTGGTTAGAGTTAACTAGTTTTTGAGGAATCTTGGCAGAGGTTCCAAAGTATGCTTGTAATTAAGGTATTGCAAGCAAGAGGAACCTAGAGTTAGGTTCATAGTCAAGTCTGTAATCAAGAGGTTGGTTATAGTGGACTATTCTGAGCTTGTGAGGGCAAGCAATTTTTTTTCCTCCCTTGAGCAAGGGGGTTACCATGTTAAATCCCGTGTCATTTATATTTCTTGCACTTCTTTATTATTCCTGATGATTTACAATTTCATTTCCCGTGATTGACCTTGAGGGACCTGGTCCTTGACAGTGTGGTACAACTCCTTTGGGTTTCAACAATTCATTTTCAGTTTTGTAGTCTTGCAGGGCTTATGATGAAAATGAATGGAAATCAAGCTGAAAGGAAAGGAAAATAGGCAAAATAAAGCAAAAAATGGAGATCTGGATGTCCTTAGGTACTATGATCGTGATCCATAGAGTCATGATCACGGTCAAGCAATGAGGCAATAAAGATGACTCTCAGGTATCGCGATCACGATCCTAGAGTCATGATCGTGGAAGCATGATCACGACCCCCAAGATCACGATCGTGGTGGAGCAAAAAAAACATTAAGGGTAAAATTAAAATTTGTTTAAATGGATCAAAAGCAAGCTGACATTTTGGTAGTATTTAGAAAGTGTGGAATTAAGGATTAAAGGGTAGTTTTAGCTTATTTTTACCATCTATCTTTTATCCATCTTTTTACCCATCATCAATTTTTCATCATGGGAGACTATTGTACTAATCTTGAGCTAAGAAGACATTACAGTAGCTCCTAAGTAAAGAATTAGCAAATTTCCATTGAAAATTTATTGAAATTTAAAGTTTGGGTTTGCATTCTATTTATCTTTTATAAATTAATTTGGTAGAAATTTTGGTATATCCTTGTTTACTATCTTTATGAGTAGCTAATTCTTCCTTTTGGGGTTATTCTTGAATAGGTTGTGAGTAGTGCTTGGGTGTTTCTATCTATCTATCTATCTATCTATCTATCTATCTATCTATCTATCTATCTATCTATCTATCTATCTATCTATCTATCTATCTATCTATCTATCTATCTATCTATCTATCTATCTATCTATCTATCTATCTATCTATCTATCTATCTATCTATCTATCTATCTATCTATCTATCTATCTATCTATCTATCTATC